>NW_012116377.1:6400604-6402731 GCF_000951035.1 Colobus angolensis palliatus
AAAAAAAAAAAAAAGAAGTGCCCCCTGTGAGGCTACAGGACAGAGAGACTGGGGTCTTTATCCACCAGCTCAGTTCTTCATGGGCCGAGGATTGTTCCCAGGGCATTCCATCCATGAACTTCCAGGCTGCCCTGTCCCCAGGCTGCTGAGCCCCTCTGGCAGGCACTCGAAGAGGTGAGCAGTCTGTGTGCACATGTACAGGACAGGTACCCCAGCCCGGGGCCTCGCAGAAGTGGCTGAGGACCCACAGTGGGCATTCACAGGGCCTACCCACCCCCTTGGCACTCTGCCCACTCATTCAGTCCTCACAGAAGGTGACTGTGGATCTCTCCAATGTACAGATGAAGAACCTCACTCAGAGAGGTTGAGTGACTTACCCAAGGTTGCACAGTTAGGAAGTCACAGATGCGCAACCAGGTGATGGCTCCAAGTCTGTTCTCTTAGCTTCCACGCTGTGCTGCTCCCATGGATGGTGACCCAAGGGTGTCCCCACTAATGCTGGCTTCTGGCATCATTTGGCCACAGTCTCATTGCACGGCTGACTTACACCTGACCCATGTGGCTCACAGACATCCCAGAGATGAAAAGGAAGCAGAGTACCCCCAGGAAGTCCGGTTTTCTACAAAGGGCAACTCCAGGGCTTGTGTCTTGCTGTCTGTGGTCGATGGATCAGAGAACAGCCCAGCAACTGTGGCCCCCACGAGCTCGAGTGCGGCCCACTGCCCTATCGATTCTGCGAGGCCACAGACCCCTCGCCCCTGCAGAGGGTCAGCTGGTAATCACGTGGCAGCCACACCAGGCAGCAGGAGGCAGACAGCAGGGCCTCCTCTTGGCAGCTCTTGGTCTTTAATTAAAGCATGCCCAGCCTGGGGTGTGGCTGGCAGGAGGCAGGAGGTCAGTGCAGAGGAGGCTATGGGCCAGGCTGCAATTAAATCTTTCTCCTGCTGTCACTCCAGGCAGGCCACAGAGCAGCCTTCCCATCTGCTGCATTGGGCAGTGGTGTGAGGGACAGGGAGGGGCTGCTCCATGTCACCCACTCCCACCCATGGGGGCTGAGCTACTGTGCCCCAGCCCCTAGGGGCTGTCCATGGAACTGGACAGGGTATTTCTTGAGGGTAAAGCAGGTGAAGGTCTGGGGGTCTGCGAGGAGGACTTCAGAGATGGGGTCTCCCCACTCCCTGTGCAACCGGAGCCCAAACTAAGGCAGGGATGGACTTTGCCCTCAGAGTTGGGGGTTGGTCACAGTTAAGGAGGCGAGAGGCCATCCCAAAGGAAGGTCAGCTCAGGAGGCTAGGGCCTCTAGGTTAGGGGGCAGGGGACCCCAGTCCTCAGCCTCACCTGGGGTGTTCAGGGTGGGGTTGCCATAGTGCCTGCAGACTCCTCAGATGAGAGGCCTCTCTCAGCTGCACCCTCCACTCTTAGCCCCTTAACCGGAAGGGAGCAGGTCAGTGTGGCCTCCTTAGCTGCTCCCCATACGAGGCTGGCTGACCTACTTTAGGCCCCAGTCACAGCAAAATCATGTTCTGGTAGCCCCTCCCCAGATGACACAAAACTTCATTTCTTCATTTAGTCTTGAGAAAACCAGTTTTGGAACCCAGATTTCTGTTCAGTTCATTCTGCTCTCTCTCTCCCCCTCTGTCTCCCTCACACCCTGCCAGCCTCAGGGCCTTTGCATGTGCTGTGCCTCTTCCTGGAGTCCATTCCCCGACACTCTGTCTTTGATTGCTGCTGAAATGGCCCCTCCTTAGGTCAATCTTTCTTGACAGTCCCTCCCCAAGATGAGGTGACGGCTCCCTTACTAAGCTCCCACAGTACCAGGGACCACTCCTTCCAGCTGTCTCTCATAATCATGATAGTAAACATAATAGACAGTTACTGCATATGAGGCACTGGTTTAAGTCCATTATGAGGATCATCTAACCGATTAATGCCTCACAACGACCCTATGAGGAAGGTAACCTTGTGGTGGCAGATGGCAGTAGAGCCCATCCGGAGTCCACCCTACACCCGACACCCACAGGGAACTGCCTGGAGCAGCCAACAGTAGAAGGCTCAGAAGGACACTGAGCATCACCCAAACCCAGGTCCTAAAAGGAGGGTGTGGCACCCTCCTGCCTCCTGTGGTGC
>NW_012116377.1:6402781-6407402 GCF_000951035.1 Colobus angolensis palliatus
CCTTTGCATGTGCTGTGCCTCTTCCTGGAGTCCATTCCCCGACACTCTGTCTTTGATTGCTGCTGAAATGGCCCCTCCTTAGGTCAATCTTTCTTGACAGTCCCTCCCCAAGATGAGGTGACGGCTCCCTTACTAAGCTCCCACAGTACCAGGGACCACTCCTTCCAGCTGTCTCTCATAATCATGATAGTAAACATAATAGACAGTTACTGCATATGAGGCACTGGTTTAAGTCCATTATGAGGATCATCTAACCGATTAATGCCTCACAACGACCCTATGAGGAAGGTAACCTTGTGGTGGCAGATGGCAGTAGAGCCCATCCGGAGTCCACCCTACACCCGACACCCACAGGGAACTGCCTGGAGCAGCCAACAGTAGAAGGCTCAGAAGGACACTGAGCATCACCCAAACCCAGGTCCTAAAAGGAGGGTGTGGCACCCTCCTGCCTCCTGTGGTGCTCTCCTGCCTCACTGTCTTCCTCTGTCCCTGGGGACCTTCACACTGGGAACCCAGCCACCCTATTATGAGGGGGCCCAGGCCATGAAGACTCCACATGCAGGTGTTCCAGCTAAAAGCCCCCTCTGGCCCAACACAGCTACCAGTCATGTGTGCATGTAAGCCTTCACATGGCTCTGCCCCTCGGCCCCCAAACCCCCGCCTTCAGGTCTCCCAGCTGAGGTCCCAGAGATCACAGAGCAGAGACAAGTCATGCTCGCCTTGCCCTGTCTGAATTCCCAGCCACAGGAAAAAGGAGAAATGTTTGGAGGTGAATTTCACACAATGGTATGTCATGGTTGGTTAATGTTCCCACTTAATATGAGAGGAAACGGAAACACGGACAGGGTGGGCAGCTGGCCGACGTGACACAAACAGTGGGGTAGATTAGCCTTTGTTCATCATTTTCATTCCCCCTCCATGAGTGGAGCGTCCTCCCCGCCTCAGTGATGCAGAGCTCACCAGTGTGACCTGCACTGGCCATTGGAACATGGTCAGAGGTGGAAGGTGTGAGTTCTAAGCTGAGGCTTTAAGAGGCACCTTCAGGGAACATCCAAAATCTGCCATGAGGATTGCCCAGAAGAGCTGTCAGTCCAAGAAGCAGGAAGGATGGGCCACCCAGCCAGGGCCAGGGGTGAGGGTAAATGCCAACTATGAGGCCCGGTGCTTGGGGCAGCTGTGACACAGCATTACTGCATAACTGATGCCACAACTGGCCCATGCTGTGGCTGTGAATATAGCCAGAGTCAGCTGGCCTCAGAGCCTGTCTCGGAACCATTAACCCACATCTCGGGTTTGCAGGTATGCTCCCTGTCCCGTCATAGCACAGGGATGAGCTGTCCCCAAGCACCCTTCTGGAATCCTAGAACCAGAACATCCAGGAGCAAAATGATCTGGGTTTATACCGTGAAGTTTGCTATATGGTAATAGTGACCCAAGCGGACTGGGTATGACATTCAGTCAGATTCAAGAGCCCCTTGAGAAGGTGGCCCCCAGCCCTGGGCACTCACCCAGCCCCCCTGCCATGCCCTATGACCTGGTTCCTGTGGGAGCAGCCCTCCCTGGGGGCCCAGTTCAGGGACAGAGCTGGGCTGGCCCTGGGTGGACAGAGGAGAGGGCAGCTATTTGCATCTCCCTTCTTCCTCCCTTGGGGGGCCCAGGGTGAGCCGACCTGCCAGGGCCTCTGCAGACAATACCCCTGAAAAATACATACATTCCCCAACCAGGGGACAGGGCCAAACTCAGCTCCCTGTGGCATTTGACACAGTCTCCTGAGAGGGAGGAGGGCACCAATGGGGACCACCTTCAGGGTTCAGCTGGGGGACAGAGGAGAGATCCCCTCCTGCAGCCATCCCTGTGTGGACAGCCCCCACCTGAAACTCTCATAGATTCCATTTCACGGATGAGGACGCTGCAGCCCAGAGAGGTGTGTGATGTGCCAGGGTCACTTGGCTGGAAATGAGGAGCTGGAATCATGGCCCTGGTCTGACAGAGCCCTGAGCCGGGCTCTCTGTCCCACCCCTGCCAGCCTTGGCCTCTGGTAACACCATACATGCACTTGAAAGAGGAACCGGCCATCTGTGCGACTGGACCCAGCCTCAGCCCTCCTCCACACCCTCGCCTCCCAGCCCCTTCCTCCCTGTCCCCAGTCATTATCTTCACAGCTGCTATGCCCACTGCACGTCTCTCTCCCTGTAGCCTGCAAAACATGTCTTTCAACACCCAGCCCAGGTGTCCCCTCCTCCAGGGAGCCTTCTTGGCTCTGTTGCCCGAGCCAGGTGCTTCCTCCAGGGTCCTCCAGACCTGGGCTTCTTTCTTTTACAGCAAGGACCCGATCCCCCTCTGAATTCTAATTATTTGTACACATGTGTGTCTCCCCCAACCCTACCACCCTGGGAGTTCCTTGAGGGCAGGCATAGAACTTTGTGTTCACCTCTGTATCCTCAGCCCAGCCTGGAGCTTGGTACAGAGCAGACAACACAAAGAATGAGTCAGAGGTCCCAGTGGACCACTGGCCAGATGCTGCCTGCAGGCCTTGGCAGAAAGGAAGCCCCATCACAGATGTAGATTGTAGGACCTCCAGAGGGGTAATTAAGATTTTAGAGTGAGACAGAAACACAGGGACTTCTCTGGTGTCATTAATCAATGTAAATGATGCCACTAACACGCAAAGGAGGTGACAAAATGTCAAGGTCAGGTATTGGTCAAGGGAGCTGTGGGCAGAGGGTGGGGCAGGCAGGAGCTGGGGACCTGGGTTCCAGGGGGATGCAGGGGAGAACCTAGATGGTCCCCTCCAGGCCAGGGAGGGGTGGCCTGCCAGTTGCCTGCCAGCCTGGGATCCCAAGCACAAGCTCATGTTCCCCAGGTCCATGCCTTGCCCCCCAACCCTCCCTTCACCCCAGGATCAGTGAGAGCACTCTGTCGGGCTCCAGGACACTCAGAGCGGTGGCCCAGGGACATCTGCTCCTCTCTGCACACAGGCAACAGGCTGGGGCTGCCCGTGGCAGGGAGTGAGTTCAGAGGCCACCCCCACTGCCCTTCTAAGAAGTGTGCCTTTCATCTCCTGAGATCGCCCCCAGGCCAGTTTCAGCCTAGGCATTGGATGTGGGGTCAGGAAAGAGGAGAAGCCTGTGAGGTACTTGTCCCCACCTCATCCAGAAGCCAGTCCACTCCATTCAGGAGAAGTGCTATCAGGTGAGGGCCCAGAGGCCCCAGGGGCCAGGCGGGAGGCCAGTCTGCAGGTCCCTCACCCACAAGGAGGCGGCCCTCCCTAACCTAGCGAGCGTCCTGGGAGCCAAGTCCGGCCAGGTGGCTCTGACAGTTTAGGAGAAACCAGAAATCAGGATTCTTATGTGAAATACACAGATGTTCAAATGTTACCCCAGAAATGAGAGACAAAATGTGTGGGAGGGGACAGCAATGCCGGGCCTACAGTGGGGGCTCAGGAAAAGGGATGCGTAGGAGTGGGGGGCTCCCAGGGCACACACAGCAGCAGTGACCCTTCCCAGGAGAGGTGGACTCCAGGTCAGGAGGGCACAGGCCCAGGCGGCTGCATGGCAGGGTACTGAACAACCTCTAATCCGAACAACCTCTCTCTGGGGTGAGTGCACCAGGTCCCCTTTCACAGTGAGGAAACTAAGGCGCAAGGAAGTGAAGTCACTGGCACAGAGGCACACAGTGGCCTTGATAAAGCCAGGCTTGAACCCCAGATCTCAGGGACAGAACGCCTAGCAAATTTTCCTAAATACAGTAGTTCCCCCTCATCTGGCTAGCACCAAACCCCACATCCACTACACGTACATTTCATTTCTGAATTAGGCACAGTAAGAGATGAATAACAGCAGCCAATAATAAAACAGATCAATCATGACAATATTGCATAATCATGTCAAAGTGGCCTCTCTTTCTCCAAATATCTTCTTGAACTACCCTCACCTATTTTTGGATGGTGGTTGGCCACGGGTAACTGAAACTGTGGATAAGGAGGAACTACCCCCCGTTATGTGCCTCGGGCATAACAGAAAGACAATGTTTTGTGGGTTTTGTGGTGGATTTTTTGCACTATGGAATTGCCATCTTCCAAGCCCCCGTCAGAGACTTCCCATTTAAAAGGACTCATCAGCGCAGGCAAGGAGAAGTCCCAGAAAACTCCTGGCAGACTCTTGGGTCACTGTGAGACCCTCAGCCTCTCTTCCTTGGGATTCATGTGACACTAGGGAGGGAGACCCCAAAAATGCCTGAAATGGGATTTTCCTTCCACCTCTGGCCAAGCCTGATTACATTTGGTTTGTTGAACTGTGCCATGTGTCTGTCCAGTCCTGTGGCACGGCCCAAGCACTGTGCTTCACTGTCACAGCACCGCAGGAGGAGAGGCTTTGTCATCGTTCCCTCTGCAGCTGAGGGAATCCCGGCCCAGAGGCTCGCTCCAGGCCCAGGGTGCTCCCAGGGGCTGAGCCAGGGCGGAAGGAGTGGCCCCCACGGTCACATGCACACCAAGAGGAGAGAGATGGGGCCAGGCCCACAGTCGGGGCAGGCAAGGGCGCAGGGGGACACAGAAACATAGGCCTCGCACCAGGAAGGCTGTGGAAGGCCCAGGCCAGCAGCAAGGGTGGTGCGACCTGCC
>NW_012116377.1:6409277-6417508 GCF_000951035.1 Colobus angolensis palliatus
GTGTGCGTGTATGTGTTTAAGGTGGGCCCAGGGAGGCAGCAGAAAGAGCCCTTTCCAGTGTTCCCGGTCTCCAGACTCCTTCTCCCTGCACAGCCCCTGTGGGTTTATAAGCTCTGAGAGGAGACTGTACTGGGAACAGCTATGCATGAAGAAACGGGCTGGGACCCAGTGCTGCTGGTGCCTGCCTGGACAAGGCCAGGTCCAGAGCTAGAGTGACCCAGCGTGGCCCTGGGGCTGCCTCATTCTATTTAACCAACACCGGGAAGCACTTACTGTATGCCAAGTACTATTGAGAGGCTTTTCTAATAATAACTTTCTTAATGTTCCCAACGGTGAGGAAACCAGAGCACAGAGAGGGCAAGTAGCTTACCTGAGGTCACAGCCAGCGAGGCAGGACAGATCCAGAATTCAATCTCCAGCCTGAATCCAGAGCCTTTGCTTTTAAACACCATGGCTCAGACCAAGCACATGGGGGTTGGAGCCCCAGCTGCCTATCTTCTGACATGGTCTGTGTGTCCTAGGAGCCCCTGTGGCTCATCCCAGGCACCCATGCAACATCTCCAATGGCTCCTGGGAATCAGGAACTCTGTTCTCCTCACCCCTGCTTTTCCTGAAGTATCAGTCGACACATCCCTGCTGGGTTGCCGCGCCTCTTCTGCACGGGATTGCTCAGGTTGTGCACAGCCTGGAGTGTTTGGATGCACGTGGGGTGGGTAGTGGCCACAAAGAAGCTCCAGGCTGGGGGCTGCAATTCCCAGCTCCGGCCCATGTCCCAGGCATTGTCCCCTGAGCCTGTCAATGTCACAGCCTCTCCAGACACCCTCTGGGGCCCACTGACTGTAGGCCACCCTTCCAGGAGGACCTGAGTTTTGTGCTCGAACACAACAGGATTCACATCCCGTTCTGGCCTCCCTCCTTGTGTGCCCTGCTCCCTCAGTCAGCTTCCTCCTCTCTGCAGGGGATAACAAGAACCCTGATTCCCAGGGTGTTACGGGTGGCCCAGGACCCACTGCGCATGGTCGGCTGCTGTTCTGGTTGCCCAATGCCCAGGTCACATCGGTGGTCACATAACTGGGACTACGTGCCTGCCCTGGTCTAAAACAGATGCCTAGTCATCATTCCACTCATACACACCCCAGCCCAAGCCTCTGAACTGAGGTCTACCTGCAGCCCTGCCTAGGGCCCTAACTGTGCTCACCCAGCTCTGCAGGAAGCCCCATTAGCATCACCTACTTGAAGGGAGGATGGACAAGGACCCTGCAGCCCCCAGCCAGGAAGGGGAGGTGCTGGACACGGTATCTGAGGAAAGCCTTTGGGTTCTGAGTTGAGCTTCAGATCAGAAAGCAGGCTGACCGAGGGCAGCTGCCTGTGGGCTGGTTGCTAAGGAAACCATTGGATGAGAATTTCCAAGATGAGTCCGCTCAAGATGCTATTGATCAGCAGAGAGGAGAGGACCTGGGAGAGAACTTCCTGGAGAGAACAAAGAGAGAAAGGGCACGAGGACAGCTTCACCCAGATGAGCAGTGCAGGCTACTCCACAGGGTAACGGTGGCTGTCTCCTGCATCAAGGCAGAGCAGGTGATCAGGGTGGCCCCCAAGCCAGCCTCTTACTGATATGTGAAGGCACGGTGTCCTTGCCATGGATACTGATCACACTACCCTCGGCTGCAATGAGGACAAAAGGAGCCAGCAGACAGCACGTGCCTAGAACAGTGTGCATATATGGGTGCTGGTGGTCAGTGTAGTTTCTTTTTTTGTTTGTTTTTTTTGTTGTTGTTTTCTTTTTGAAACGGAGTCTTGCTCTGTCGCCCAGGCTGGAGTGCAGTGGCTGGATCTCAGCTCACTGCAAGCTCTGCCTCCCGGGTTTACGCCATTCTCCTGCCCCAGCCTCCCGAGTAGCTGGGACTACAGGCGCCCGCCACCTCGCCCGTCTAGTTTTTTGTATTTTTTTTTTTAGTAGAGATGGGGTTTCACCGTGTTCGCCAGGATGGTCTCGATCTCCTGACCTCGTGATCCACCCGTCTCGCCCTCCCAAAGTGCTGGGATTGCAGGCTTGAGCCACCATGCCCGGCTGGTCAGTGTGGTTTCTAAGCACTCACCACGCACAGGCTCAGTGCTAGGTCTCAGACCATTTGCGTCTCTATACAGGAACACCTGAGGCTGGGGAATTGATAAAGAAAAGAGGTTTGTTTGGCCCATGGTTTTGCAGGCTGCACAGAAAGCACAGCAGCAGCTTCTGCTTCTGGGGAGGCCTCAGGAAGCTTTCCACTCACAGCAGAGGCGAAGTGGATGCATGCGCAGAGGTCGCACTGAGATAGAGAAAGAGAGAGGGAGAAGAGAGGTGCCAAGCTCCTTCTGACAACCAGATCTCACAGAAACTCATGGAATTAGAACTCACGCATCACCGTGGGGAGGGTACCACGCCACACATGAGGGACCCCCCCGTCTCCCAAACACCTCCCAACACACCCACCTCCAACACCGAGGATCAAGTTTCAACTTGAGGTTTGGAGAGGACACAAATCCAAACTATGTCATTCTAGCTTCTGTGCCATCCACTCCTCACTGTGAGGTGCACGTCACTAAGCAAACAATGTATCACACATGCAGATATGCATGACACATGCATACACATGCATACATGCACGTATACATATACGTATACATATACCACACACGTATATCACACATGCAAACACACATGTGTTTACATGTGTCTACATGTATGTATATGCAGCACACAAACATACATGTAGACACAACACACACATATGTACAACAAGCACACTTGACATCCATAACATCCATATGTTACATGCATGTAGACATTCCTCCTGCCTGTGCAGGAGGAATCATTATCCCCACTTTACAGATGAGGGAGACTGTGGGATTTCTGGTACTGTGATGTGGGCAGGAAGATTAGGGCAGACCCCGTGGGAAGCTGCCTGCAGAAGAAGTGGGGATTGGGAATTCACATTACTGAACATGTGAACATGATTCCATGCATGCAGTGCTGGGCAAGGAGCTGGGACACTGTTCCAGGCTCACACAGGTAAGCCTGGTGCCAGATCCCACCCCAGACTCGAGGCCCGGCCTAGTCCACACTAACCCTGCATGGCAGAGCCAGGTCCTTCGCTACTGGCTCATGCATCTGGGGCATGGATTGGGGACATCAACTTCAGGTATAACTCGACAGCATTGTCACGACCACACACCCTCTTCTTGCCTCGACCTTCCTCCTCCCGGGTCAGCCTCACCCTTCACACTGGCTTCTCCTCGTGGCCAACAAGATGCCGCCAACATCTGCAGGCACATTTCTCATCCCTTCCCTTAAAACAAGCTGGGGCCGGGCGTGGTGGCTCATGCCTGTAATCCCAGCACTTTGGGAGGCCAAGGTAGGTGGATCACCTGAGGTAAGGAGCTTGAGACCAGCCTGGGCGAGTAGAAAACCCCGTCTCTACTAAAAATAAAAAAATTAGTGCATGCCTGTAGTCCCAGCTACTTGGGAGGCTGAGGCAGGAGAATCGCTTGAATCCGGGAAGCGGAGGTTGCGGTGAGCGGAGATAGTGCCATTGCCCTCCAGCCTAAGCAACAAAAGCGAAACTTGGTCTCAAAAAAAAAAAAAAAAAAAAAATTAGCTGGGCGTGGTGACATGTGCCTGTAGTCCCAGCTACTTGAGAGGCTGAGGCAGGAGAATCGCTTGAACCCAGGAGGCAGAGGTTGTGGTGAGCTGAGATCACGCCATTGCACTCCAGCCTAAGCAACAAAAGCAAAACTCGGTCTCAAAAAAAAAAAAAAAAAAGCTGGGGAAACTCTTGGGCTGCCCATATCTGAGCCAGTCCCCGCACCTGGAAGGATCACATGTTCTGACAGACTCAAAACTGGAGTTGAATCTATGCCCAGAGAGCAGACAAGGTGGGCACTGGGCAGGTAGGGCTGACCCAGGGCGCCCTTCCCTTAATGCTGGGTCTCGGTTCCTCCTCCCACAAGAAGGCATCTTACCTGCAGGTTGCAGGAGCACTTGACAGTTTGCAGAGTGCTTTCCCACCCATGATCTGTGGTCTTGCTTGCCTGGTGTGCATAATAACAGCCAATGTTTTGTGGGGACCACCCAACTCTCAGGCCATGAAGTTTTCTTGGTGCTACCTTCATCCCCAGGTCCAAGGGTGGCGAGGTGACCTGACCTGGCTAATCACTGCATTTCTTTCCATTGTTCAGTGATGGGTACATGATCTCGGCAGACACAAATAAGGCAAAATCCTGGACTTTGGTAGCAGTTGTTAGAAAGAAAACATCTCTGTCGCTGGTGTAGCTGAAGAGAGGCCACAGCCTGGAGTGGTGATGCCACGGAGAGAGCCTGCCCAAGAACAGAGCCCAAACAGAGGAAGGCAGAGCCAAGGGCTGGAGAGGGACTGGGCCTGAGACCATCACTGAAGGGCTGGGGCCCAGCCGCACCCAAGGCCCAGCCCTCTTCTGCCGTGGGTGCCCATACATGCCTCTTTTCTTGGGCCGATTTGAGCCAGCATGCTGTCCCTGCTGCCTGTTGAACCAGAAGAGTTCTGGTGAACACGGCTGCCCAGGACCATCACCACATCTTCAGTGGAGCCTCTGCCAATGGCCAGGATGAAGTTCATCTCTGCAGGCTTTGCTCACACCCACAACAGCATGTTCCCTGTCCTGCTAATGCCGTTTTCTTGCATGTTCGTCTCCCGTGACAGGTCATAAGCTGCCCAAGGGCAGGGGTCCCATCCCCTCCAGCTGCGAAGTCATGTGGTCTTAGAAAGGAACTCAAGTTTGGCTGCTTGCTGCTCAAAAAGCCAAATATACAAGAGGCCAGGTGTGATGGAAGGAAAGTGGCCTTATTCAAACACCAGCAGATGAGGAGCCGGCCAGGCATCAGCCTCAAAGAAGCCAACCCCAATTTTTGGGCTGACTGAGGCGGTTTAAACAGGAAACGTTGTATAGGAAGCATGCCGGAGAGGTGCAGGGCGCAGGTCTGCACTCCTTCTGCCAAGGGTTATCTTGAGTCCCTCTGGATACCAGCTGACACTGTCTCAGTGGCGGCCGGGCTGCAGATTTACCACCTTGAGGTAATCTCTAGGTGGGGGAGAATTCCGCAGCTGCACCTGCATGCTGGCTTGTTTCAAGCTTAGCCTAAGTTTCTAAGCAACTATGTATTCATAGTTAGATGAGCGTGCATGGCACAAGGAAGGGTCTGTTGGGGAAGGGAGGGAAACAAAGAATTTCAAAGTACATTTCAAGGCCATATTCTAAGATTAGAGAAAAGAAGTTCTAAAATGGATTTTAAAGCTGAAGTATTTGGGTACAGACAGGGGAGGTGGAGCAGTGCTCCGCACTGGACGCAGACACCTCAGTTCTGCACTGGCCCTTCAGGTATATGACCTTGGGTAGCAGCTGTGGCTCTCTGGGCCCCAGTTCCTCCCTCAAAGCTGTGCTGAGGATTGACTGAGAAGATGCAGCATGGCACCTAGTTTCAATTTTTACTTACTCATTTACCAAGTTATTCTCTGGTGCCTTCTGTGGGCCAGGCATGGTTATCTGGGTAGGAACAAGGTCCTTATGCTCCAGAGGAAGGGAGAGGAGGTGAACAACTGAACAAGCAACATGAAATCTTTGCAGACAGCAGTGAGTGCTACGTGGACAGGGGCCAGGACTGCCCTAGTGCAGCACAACCCGATAGAACCTTCTACAATGATAGAAGCTGTCTCTACTAGGTAAATGTGACTACAGAGCACGTGTGAGGTGGTCGCTGAGCTTGAGGACCTGGGTTTTTCATTGTATTGAATTTTAAGTCATTTAAATGTTAAAATGGATGCTCAAATCCGTTCAGTTATTTTGGAACAAGGTGACTATGGAAGTAGTCTCTTTCAACAGTACATTGTATCAGACCTAAAAGCAGATCAAGTATTTCCTACAAAAATTTAGCTTCTGAATTGACATGTGTTATACATGTAAAGTACATGAAATTTCAAAGATAGTACAATAAAAAGAATGTGAGAATACAGAATACTCACTGACATTTTTATGTTGATTATGTGTTGAATAATAATATTTTGGATAAATTGGGTTAAAAATACATGAAAGATAAGTAAATATAAATAGACATGTAAATATATGCATACATTTAAATTAATTTCTTGTTTAATGTGGCTACTATAAAATTTCAAATTACATTTGTGACTTGCATAATCTTTCCCTTGGCTGGGGCTTTTCTAGAGCATTCTTGGAGGGGGCAGTGGTTAGACCAGGGGTCAGGGAGAGCCTCTTTAGGGTGGGGACACTGAAGCTGAGAACTTCAGGAGTGGAAGGAGCAGCCACGTGGAGACAGAGAAACAGCAAGTGCAAGGGCCCTGCGGCAGAGTGTGTTTGCATGTCTGAGGCACAGAGAGAAGGTGGCTGCCTGGACAGTGAGGGAGAGGGAGAGGCAATTCCTCCAGACGTATGGGCTGTGCCCAGACCATGGAGAGTCCATGGTTTCCAGAAATGGCCTCACTAGTATCTCTCATTTCATATGCTCTTCTGCAAGTGACATAGCCACTCCCCATCTATGTCTCCTGGCCTTGAAACGGCACGCACTTGTGACTTCCTGGACCACTAGAGTCCAGTGGAAGCGACCTTATATAACTTGCCAGGCTAGGTCAGAAAAGGCCATGCAGCTTCCTCCTGCTTCTTCCCATGCTCTCCAGTAGCCCCTCTCAGCACCTGTCCACCATGCTCTGAGGAAGCTAGAGTCCCTCAGGGACACGTGGGCAGGCGCTCCTGTCTACAGGCTCCCCTGAGCCAGACCTGGTACAGCAGAAACAAGCCACGTGCTTAGGTCCCGCCCAGAGTCCTTGCACACAGAATGCCCGAGCAGAGAAACATGGCTGGTATGTTCCACCACGGAGCTACTCAGGGTTTGTCACCTGTCCATATTTGCCAGGACATGTGACACAGCGAGGCATTTAAGCTGCATTCTAAGCTTCTTCACAGCCTTTAAGCATGGAAGTGGCAGGATTTGACTTTTAATATTTAAAAGATGCCCTTGGCTGCTGTGCTGAGAACTGATGGGGGAGGGACAAGAGTAGAGGCAGAGAGGTCAGTAGGCAGCACCAAGAGGCAGGGTACAATGTGGACCACAACACTCACGAAGCTCCCTGCTAGACTTGCATTGCCTCCCAGGCCTCCCGCAGCCCCATTGTCACCACTACCCCCTCAGACAGACGAAGAAAGCATGCACTCGGGGAAGCCAAATGACCAATCCAGGGTCACACGGCGAGCCACTGGCCAGGAAGGATTTGAACCCTGGTAATCTGGCTCTGAGCCCTCCCCTGTCTCCCTGCTGTGCCACCTCTCAGGATAGACAGGCCCCAGAAAAGACTCAGCTCAGTGCCCAGTGCCATGCCCAGAGATACCAGCCAGGGTCTTGGGCTGGGTAAGAGCCATCACCTGGGACCCGTGTGGGTGACCCTGTGGGGTGCTCTGCTCCCCCCAATTCCTGGAAACGTCTACAACTTATCCACTTGCTCTGACCACAGTCTGCCTTTGGTAAGGACACCTGGTAAACCCCACTCAGCACTGGCCTGGCCAGGGAGGTGAGGGGAGGATTCTTTCCCCGGAGGCATTGGAAGACCAGAAGCCATTAATATCTGCAGCAGCCTTAGGCAAGTCCTTCTCCTCTCTGGGCCTTAGTTTCCCCATTCTGTAAAATGGGTGGGAAAAGAAAAAAGACCCTCTAAATTTTTTCTCAGCCCTAATGCTCTGGAAGGCAAGAGACCTGAGACCTGGGCTGATTTGTCCCTTGGTTGCAAGTGACAGAGACCCTGTTCCAAGGAGGAATGGACTGGTTCATGTCACTGAAAAGTCCAGGGGTAAACTTTAGGTGTGGCTAGATCCAGCAGCTCACCCAGTGTCATTAGAAACTGTTTTTCTCTCTCCATCCTGAGGCAGGGCCTGCAGAGCCTGGCAGCTCCAGCCTTACTGTTTTTGCCCTCAGCTATACCAGAACCCCCAACCACCCCCTGACATGGCCTTGACTGGTTCTTCTTGGGTCATATACCCACCCACTCAGAGACCAATCAATGTCCCTGAAGGGATTAGGATGCTCTTGGTGGCCAGCTTGCTCACACCGCCTGGTTCACAAGGAGATAGAGCCTTGAGACTCCAGCAGTTGGGGTCAGGGGTGGTTTTGAAGGCAGAGGAGCCAGCAGAAGTCCTCTCAGGGCCCTCCT
>NW_012116377.1:6418958-6508407 GCF_000951035.1 Colobus angolensis palliatus
TCAGACCACAGAGCTCAGCCCAGGCCAGCCAAACATAGCCTGGACCATGGAGCTCAGCCCAGTTCAACAGAGCATATCCCAGACCAGCCAAGCACAGCCCAGCACAGCCTAGCACAACCAAGGACAGCCCAGACCATGGAGCTCAGCCCAGACCAACCAAGTATAACCCAGACCACAGAGCTCAGCCAAGACTAGCCAAGCCCAGACCATGGAGTTCAGCCCAGACCACGAAGCTCAGCCCAGCCCAGCCCAGCCAGGCACGGCCCAGACCACAGAGCTCAGCCCAGACCAGCCAAGCACAGCCCAGACCATGGAGCTCAGCCCAGATCATGGAGCTCAGCCCTGTCCAGTCAAGCACAGCCCAGACCACAGAGCTCAGCCCAGACCAGCCACGCCCAGCCTAGACTTCCCAGCTCAGCTTGCCAATACTTAAACTCTAAAATAGTATATGATATTGTTTGAGGCCCCTGTGTTTAGAAGTGGCTAGTATACAGCTCAGCTTCCTGGGACATCTCCCCCACTAGCCCAGCTCTCTGCAGAGCCCTGGTAGGTTCTGCCTTTACCCTCCAATGTCTCCAAGTATTTAGGAGCACCCAATGGAAGCATGCTGTCTGCCACAGCCAAACCTTTGCTTGAGGCTGCCTCACCCCCAAGCTCCCCTAACTTGCAGTCATTGCCCCCCACTGCCCTGCTCTGGAGCTGCCCCTGTCACTAACTCACCAGCCAGGCCTCACTAACTTCAGCTCTTTGGGAGCAGGGCCATGGGAATGAGCCTTGTCTTCCCAGAGGTTACCTGGCTGTGTTCAGATTGAGTTTCCTCCTGCCAAGTGACCAGGACTGGATTGGATGCTCCAGGTAAAACAAGCACACACATGCTAGCACATGCATGCACACACATGAACACTTGCACATGACCACACACATATGCACACATATATGCTCCTACGTGCACCACACACACAGTTAAAATAAGCTCATTATACTTTGGCCACAGGACAATTTACCCTATAGCTGTTTGCTAAGAAAGCCACTCAGAGAGGCCAAAAAAAAACAATCCAGCTTTTTTATATTTTTCAAAATATGTTTTCTCTATCTGATTGGCCAAACTCCAAGTGTTTTCAGTCTGCTCTGTGGGCCAGACCTCAGGAAAGTGAACACTGCTTGCCTTGCTGCTGGGAGGGTTCGTGGCATGGCCTCTATGAAAGGCAGTGTGGCAATTCCCATCAACATTATCCACCAACCCAGCAATCCCACCTGCGGAATTTTGCCCTGCAGGTATACCTACCCACATTCCAAGTGACTCTGAGCAAGATTACCCATACCACATTGTTTCTGGCAGCAAAAGAACAGGAGTAGCCTGAAATGCCCATCTCATTTTAAAACCATGCAAATGCATTATCTGTTTCACAAAAATAACAATAATGAAAAACTGCAGAGTCAGTGAGTGAATGTTTGCTGGTGGAGCAACCAGTCATGGTCACTGGGAGGGTGGGAACACTTCGAACCCCACTCTGATGCCTGTCCAGCTGCAGCCCCTCCTGCAGGTGTCAGCACTGCCTCCACCCCACAGAGCTGGCCTGACGCTTCCTCTGTCCCTCCCCAGCCCCTCCTAACACACACACCAAGGAGACTCTAGCCATCCACCGGCTGCCCGTCCCAGTTCTGCAGCAACCCAGAGAGGCATCCAGGGCTGACCGAGCAGCAGGGCGGCCTGAGGCCCCAGGGCTCCAGGCACCCACCCCACCTGTGAGCCCAAGAAGCAAGCTGCTTTGATGAAATTTTCACACTCCATGCATCTTTCAGGAGGAAGAGTCGGGCGGGGAGTGGAGAGGGAAGCTCCCTGGATGACTTCTATGCGAGGGCTGGGCCTAGGGGCTGCGGTAGGGGTGGGGCCGTATCAGTGAAGTTAGACCAGCAAGCCCCAGCCCTCTACCTGCCCCCACTGGCCATACCACGCAGGAGAGGAAGGCCTAGGAGGGGAGCAGGCACCTCTTGTTCTCCCAGCAGCCGGCCATGGCCCTCTAACCACTGGTCTCCACTCTGCAGTGGTCAAGAGTGAGGCTTCTCCCCAATCCTTGCCCTGTCTGCACTGCCCACCACGATGTGGGCAGCAGGTGGACAGAGGGCCAGCTCCCAGTTACCTGTGTCCTCAGAGGCTGGTAGAGTCTGGTCCCCACCCTCCCAACCTGCCAGGCCTGCGTCTCCTTCTAGGAAGGGGCGCCACACCTACCTGCCGGATGTTCCACACCCAGTATGTGCTGGGGAGCAGAGGGTCACTCTCCCCCATCCATCTCTGTCTCTCTTCTTTCTCTCTCCGCTCCAGCCCTGTCTCCACCCTCCCTTTGTCTTGGGAAAGTCCCTGTGCTTCCCAATCCTGTTCTTAGTTCTCCCATTTCTCCTGTGAGTGAACAGGCGTGTGATCCGACACAAGGGAGGTACCCCGTGCCTGGGCCTGGCTACCCTGCACAAGTGGGACCCTCGCCCAGCTTGAAGGCAGGCCCACACCTCCTAGCCTTGCCCAGCCCCACAGTCTCCATATGGGTTCCTTCAAGGCTCTGCAAGGATTCCAGTGCCAGTAGTGTTCATGAGGGCTGAGCCCAGGACCCCCTGGACGACCGTGAAGAAATGAGAAGGGGAAGGGAAACTGCCGAGAAGGGCTCATCACAGGTGGGTGGCCACTGAAGGCGGCCAAGGTTCAGTCCCATGGGACACCAGAGACCTCTGAGGGTCACGTGTGGGGTCTGTTGCTGGCGCTTCCACCCAGCCATGTGTGCATGAAGCTGAGCGGCTCTGGCGACCTTCAGGTTGGGGCCAACACTCTGCGCAGGGCTCTGGTGGCTTCTGCCTCTCCTTCTCTTCCCTGAAACACTTGGTCATGCAGTTGTGCCCACTGAGAGTTTGCAATGGCAGCTCCCACTGTCTTGGCAGTTGCTCTTGGCAGTTGGGGGAGCCTATCTCAGCTCCTACCTTGAAGACACTTCTGCCACTCCCCGGGGATCTGCACTGGCTGCCTCGCTGTGCCCTCCCTCCTCTCCCCTCCTGCCCCAGACCTGCTAAGCCCATGTGGGGCAGCAGATGAACCCTGCATGTGCCAATTCGGCAAACATTACCCAGCTCTGGCCACATAACAGCACTAACTAATCCTGCTAACACCCTTGCAAGGCACATACCCGCACTGCCTTTTACAGATGAGAAAACCAAGGCCTAAAGAGCCAAGGCGACTTGCCTGAGGTCTCCCAGCTAGTGAAGAGTGGAGCCAGGGCTGAAACTGGGCCTGTCTCACACCAGCCACCATGCTTGAAACCCCCTTGGAGGACAAGCACCAACTCAGCCTCCATGGGGCTGCTCAGGGACTCTGGGGTGGCTGGCTGTCTAAGGAGCAGACCCCTCTGGACGACACCCACATCTGCTGGAGTGGCAAGGGACATGCTGCTGCCCCAGGCACTTTGCCCACAAGTGGCACCAATGCCTGGGCTCTAAGTGGCACCCCTGCACCCCCAATTATACCTGGGCATCATGTGACCACGCCCCTCCTGCACCCCAGGCCCATTTCAGCCAGAGCTCTGTTGGTTCGGCCCCTTTCTCTTGAATCACTCATTCCTCTCCCTCTGCACAGCTGCCACCTGCCCCACCCTGTCCCTGCCACCATCTTTTCTTGCCTGGCCTATTGAAAGGGCGTCAAAGCAGATCTCCTGGCAGCCACTCTTTTACAACATATTTCCTGCTTCAGCTCATGGCATATCTCTACTCCGGAGCCTCATGAGGCTTTCCCTCCCCCTCCTTGCCCCGGCCTGCCAGGTTGCATCGTCTACCCCCTTCTGATGCCTCCACTGTTGCAGGGCCACCTGGTCCTCACCCCACAGTCTGCCCCATCCGCACTTCCTCTACTCACTGCCCTCACCCCTTGCCAGGATGACCCCTTCATCCTCCAAGCCCCAACTTAATGTCCCTTCTCAGGATGACTGCAGCTCCCTCGATGGTTCTCCAAGCTCTCTGAGCATCTCAGCAGGGACCTGTACAGATGAAATTCTCCAGAGACAACTGCGATGACACTTTCCATTTGACACCCTTCTGCAGGGTGGCCTTCTCATCCTCCCGTCCTGCCCTTTGGATGTGGGCAGGATGGAGCCTTGCTTGCAGCCAGCAGAAAGTGCTGGAAGTGGTGCTGTGTGATGCCATGGTGAGGTCAGGACAGCCACACCACCTGTTCTCGTTCCCTGGAGCACTGCAGCTGAGGCTCCACCACTCCAAGGCCATTCACGAGTCACCAGTCTTAGCCTTCCAGTTCTCCCAGCCCTAGCACCAGATGTGTAAGCAAAGGAGCCCCCACTCACCTCCCATTCTGTCTCCCCCAGCCTCGGAGTCTTCCCAGCTGGGCCTGCAGTACAAGCCAGCCATCACCTGCCTTGCCCTCTCCAAACGGTAGCCACAGCATCTATGAGTGCAATAAAATGGCTCAAGTTGGTGTCACTACGTGCAGGTGGAGGATTTGCTGTGCAGTGATGGAACCCAGGCATTCCCAGTTCTCCCAGCTTGGCTATAAGCAGGCCGTGCCTTTATAGGTGCAGAACGAGGATGGGTCTTTCCTTTGAGGAAACAATTTTCCAGGTCTTTTGAGTCAGTAAGGGACAAGCCAGGGTCCCCTCTGGAAGACAGTGTCTGTCTTCCCTGTGGATGAGAGGGGCCGTGGGGGCAGTTATCTGCACCCCTGACTGGCTCGCTCTGTCTGGGTGCTGGGGCAGGAGTGGGCAGATGAGAGTCCTTGGCTCAGCTGAGGGAATTCTCATGGTGAGGATGAGGGTCCCATGGTGTGGCAGGGCCAGGGACTCGAGGCCAAAGCCGTGTGGGAGCAGGCTCACCTAGAAGCTGGTTTTAAGGTTTTCTTTCCTCAGTAGCAACTCTCAAAGTACTCAAAGTATGGTCCTAGCTGATGGCATGCTTGTCACCTGGGGGCTTGTTGGAGTTACCCAGCCCTGCGTACCGGGGCCCTGCCTTGGAGCAAGCCCAGACCTGAGGCTCTGTGCAGGCTCAGGTCTGAGAGCCTCTGCCCTCCATAACCAGGACAGCCTGGGGGTGGCTGTGGGTGGGGACTTCTGCCACCTCCATGCTTGGGGGTTGGCAGTGTCAGGGCTACAGTGTTCTGAGCAGCAAGTATGGAGGATGGCAGAGCAGTGGCAGGTAGTGTGGGACGGTGTGGGAACTAGGAAGACGTGGACAGCCACGCCAGGGGCCCTGTGCACTAGACCAAGACCAGCCAGGGCCAGCGTGCAGGTGATCCACAACAGGCTGTGAGCTCAGGAGCCAGGCACAGGGCTCGGGACACCCTCAGCCCGCACTGGAGGACCAGCAGCAGCTCCTGGAGTCCGCTGGCCAGAGGGGTCTGGTTATCCACAGAAGTTTCCTCTTTGGGGATGGGGTCTGTGTTTTTTGAAGAAAGAAACTGAGATTTTACTAGTGACTATTCAGTTGGTGACCCTCGTGTTACTGTATCGATTTGTATGTTAACTTGACCTTCCCTGCCTTCTGCGTCTCCCTCTCCCCTTCCTCTCTCCTTTCTGGTCCTGTTTACTTGGAAGGAGGTTGGGTAACTTGTGTGTTTTTGGACAGGAGAGAATCGTTTAAAATGTTGCTCTGTGATTATACTTTCTCTTTGGTTGTTATATTCATTTTTACCCATAACTCCCTAGCCCTTAATTCTCATTTTCGACCTAAGATTTCATCTACTTAATAAATTACCTTGTGGCGATGAGCTTCGCCCTTGTTCTTAATGTTCGCTCCTTTGTGTTTCCAGCCTTCTGCTTGGCAGCTCGTTGGTTTCTCGCCTTTTATCTCCTTATCCTGCATCTCATTTTCCTATCTCTTATTACATTTACATTCTTAAGTTCTCATCTTTGTTAGGTTTCTGTGACTCTCTTGTTTCTAGATCTTGTGTCATGCACTGTAACAATATTACTTCTTACGCTGTGGTACCTGATTCTCTCTTTTTGTCTCTGCAGCTTCGCGGGAAGATCCCCCTCATCTGCATCCCCTTTCTCACCTGCTGGTAGGCCTCTCGCTGCAGCTCATGCTGGCAGGCGGGCAGTGTGAGCTGGGGGCCGACATGGGTGGGACGGGACCCCTTCACCTCCACGTGCTCTACCTGCTGCTCTCCTGGGCTGCTCGAGGATCTTTGAGATGCTTATCCTCTGAGAGCCCAGGACACCCTCTCTCGGAGGGTGGCACCACAGGTTTCCAGGACCAAGAGGCTCTGACATTGCATCCAGGGCTCCAGGGGCAGCTGGCCTCAACCTGAAGTGGCCACCCCATTATCCCACATTCAGAGGCCACGTGGGGCGAGGAGGCAGGTGGCCGAACCTGCTGACACCCTGTGAAGAGAGGCCTGAACCCATGGGACTCCAGGCTCAGCCCTAGAAGCCAGAGGGACCAATAGAAGAGCTGGAGGTCCTCTTCCCTGGTGAGAGCTACACCGAACACGAGAACCAGGAGCACCCCAGGAAGCTCCACTGAGGAAGCCTGGGCGGGAGTGGTTAGGAAGCTGTACTTCCCCAAGCATGGTGGGATGTGGGTGGGGGCACCGGGGCCGTCAGCCTCCCAGCAGTGCATGTAAGTGTCAGTCCCGTGGCCTGTGAAAACTCTATTCACAGACTGACCTCTGTGGGTACCCCTGCAGCAGCTGGGGTCCCTCTGGCTCAGGTCCCAGCCTCATCTCCCCCTGGATGTGTGAGGGCCCACCAGGGCCCATATGTGAAGGGGGACAAGAACTCCCGCCTTGCAGAGACCTTCTGAGAACCTGTGTGTGAGACACTGGGCACAGAGCCATGGCCCAATCCTTCTGGGCTCCTGTTTTCTTCTCCTTCTTGGTCCTAGCAGCCAAACTCAGCACCAAGGCTGCTCCTAAAAGCAGACTCCTCTCCCCACGCCCAGGCCTGTGTATTTGTTTTCTATGCTACACAGCAACTTACCACAAAAGGAAGTGACTTAAAGCCTTGCCCACGCAGGCCGGGGTTTGGCACAGGTGTCTTCAGGCTGGATCTCCAGGTCACTAGGGCATGGATCTCAGCTGAGGCTCCTGGGCCCTCCCGTGAGCTTGCCGGGTGTTGGCAGTACTCAGCTCCTTGCAGTGGTGGCACTGACGTCCTGTGTTTCTGCTGGTGAGGGGGGCCACTCCCAACTCACGGACAGTGCCCGCCAGTCCTGGCACATGGCCCTCTAGTAATGTGGCACTTGCCTATCAGCAGCCAGCAGGAGCTCCTCTCACTGGACTGCCGAGTCTAATCTAATACTGCCTGATTCTGTTAGACTGTCCATCACCTTGGCCACTGAATGTGACCTCATCAAGGGAGCAGCTGTCCCATCCTATTGACAGGTCCTGCCCAAGCTCTAGTGGATGGATCACATGGGGCGTGTGCCCCTGGGGCAGGAATCTCCAGGCCATCTCAGGATTCTGCCCACCACATCCTACAGGCTCACAGTGTTCCTGAAGGCCTCCGATCAAGAGCCCTGACTCTTAGTTAATGATGAATTTTCCCTAGCAACCATTGCCAAGCAACAGCTCTTCAGAAAGAGACATCAAGGTATTAAACGGATGCTCCATGGCTGGGATGAGGAAAGACAGGTCAGTGGGTGCTGGGCCAGGCCTGCACGCAGGACGTCCTCTGTCCAGGATGTGCTGGTGTTGGGGGCTCCAGTTGGTCCACAGATCCACTCTGGGGCCTTGGGAAACTCATGTTGCCCCCTGGACATCAAACTGGACTCACAGCTGAGCTGTCTTCCATGAAAGGAGGCAGGGAAGTCAAGATGGGAACAAGGGCATGTGATGCTTCTGGAGCCCTGAAAGGCTGTGGCCATATAAGGGAGTGCTCTGATGGGTTTCCCTGAGTTGCATCAGGGGACAGCTTGGCACTGGCATTACCCGTTTTTCTCTCCTTCAAATCCTTGGTCCTCTCAGTGCCCATCCCTGTATGGGACCCGCCACTCACCTGCTCATTCATCCACTCATTCGGTGAGTGCTCACCACTGACTGTGCATGTGTCAGTCACACTCGGGGAGGAGGAGTCATGGACCTAATCGAGCTATGACATGGTGTGCCAGACGGTGGGGCTCAGTGAGCACAGGTAAAGCTGGGAGTGAACCACGCACGGAGCCCCACAGGCTGGCCATCCTCTTGAGAGGTAGCCCCTGACCCTTGCCGTCACTCTGGCCCACACTGACCTCTGTGCCACCAAACGGCTTCTGTAAGATCTATACCTACAGCCAGGTGCAAACACACTCACACTATGTGTGCATATACCTACCTATCATATATGTCATCCATGTATCTGTCATACGTTCCCCAACTAAAGGGCATCCACTGCTTCTCTGTACCCATTGTCAAGTCCACACCCTCACTATGGCCTTCAAGGCCTGCTCCCAGTCCTGCCCCTGGACACCGTCCCCCATGTCTCCCCAGCCCAGACTGCATGGGGACAGAGAGGCCTGGACACCCCTCCTTGCCCTTGGTACCAAGAAGAAAGGTGCCCCCTCCCAAAGGCAACTCCTGGAGGTGTCTGCAGAGCAGGCACCAGGCTGCAGAGGGAAAGTCATTCACAGAGAACAGAAGAGATCCCAGAGACAATCCCGAATGGCCATGGGAACCAGAATATGAATGTTGCAAAACCAGTGCAAAAATCAGTGTTGTTCATCGGTGATCCCATGAGAGTCAAGTTAAAGCTGGACCCCTTCCTCACACCTCACACAATGATCAACCAAAATGGACCAAAGGCAAAACTATGGAACTTCCAGAACACAACATGGGAGAATGTCTTGAGAGAGCCCTTGAATGAGCAGAAACAAAGGAAGAGACAAAATCAGTTCCATTAAAATAAAGAATCTCTGTTCACCAAAAGCCCCATAAAAAATGAAATCACAAATGACAAGTTGCAAGGAGATATTTGTAACACATGTAACTGCAAAGGATTAATATCCAGAATATATAAAGGATGCCAATAGTAAGGAGACTGTGATCGAAAGACAGGAACAGGCATTCCTCATGAAGAAAACCGAAATGACCAATAAACCTTGTTAGTAACCATGGGGATCTGAATGACAATCACGTGAGATTGACTTCTCACCCACCAAATGGGGAAGAATTAGAAACTGGACCACACCCTATGTCAGCGGGGATTTGGAGGAATGGCTGTGCTCCTCCTCCACCAGGACAGGTGAATGGCTACAGTCCCTTGGGAGAACAGCATGCTGTTATCTGGAGGTGTCTGCACACACCCACCTGGCCTCTCAGCACCCAGAGGCACATTCAGGAATGTTGCACACAGCAGCCCTGTTCAAATGGCTCGATGATGAAAGCAGCCCGAACATCCACAGACACGAGTTGTGGCAGGTTCACACCACGGGACCTTCTACAGCAACGAAATGAGTCGGGCCTGTCCCAGAATTCTCCTGGTGTCCACACTGAATGCCCCGTGTCCTGGGAAACTCCTCAATCCCAGGCAAGCATGTGCAGCTGGTGGCCCGAAGGAATCCCTGCAACCCCAATCAACCTCAAAAACATGATGTTGAGCAAGAGAAGCAGATCCCAGAAAATGTGTGTGGTGTGATTGCATTCCTTTCAACTCGGAAACGCAGAAGCCAAACAACACGCTGTTTAGGGATGGAACTATCGCTAGAAGCCAATACATGTTTATCTACACACTACAGAAGAGGGAGCCATGCTGGGGGAGGAAGGGGAGGGCCGAAGGGCTGCTTTAGGAGAACACTAGTGTCACCTTTTGTAACCTGAGAGGGGCACAGGTATTTGTTTTGTTATGATTCTAAAACTATATAAATATATTTTACACACACTTTGATGTGAGCAGTATATGACATAATTTTATAAAATTATTTTAAAGAAGATTGACTGTCATGTATATTTGCTATTTGTTGTATGAGAATAAATATATTCAAAGATCTCCCAAATGGGCTTTCTCAATTTTGAGAAAGAAAGAAAACAAGGCAGTGGGTGGACTTCAAGAGTGACGTTCAAACAAGTAAGCTAGTGAGTGGTCCGTGAGCCACGCTGGGGAACACGAGGGGCACATGGGGGCTGAACACAGATAAAGGCAGAGAAGGGCCAAGTAGGCACGAAATATTCATGGCACACCAAATATGCATGAGCCAGCGGCATACTGAATACTCAAGGCTCAGTGAGAATACTCATGACTCATAAGGACCAACTTATGAGTCATGAAGTCCTAAGCTGGTCACCCGCTGGTGACACCCATGTGGGCCCCTCATGTCCTCTCCTGCAGAATCTGTAGCCGTCTCCGGGAGCTGCTAATCAGCCCGCTGGTGAGACAGCTATTGGCCGGCACACTTGCCCGTGTTGCCAGTGGAACAAGCCTTGGCCCCAGGCACCTCCGGATCGTCCTCAGCTCTGGTCCTTGTGATGCACTGTCAGCTGAGGGGGCATCTGGTCCCAGAGGCATGGCCCACCAGCACTTAGGGGTGGGACCTCCACCTCTGCCCCCATCCTGAGGGTGGCATCTCCCCAACCTTTGCCTCTTGCTGTGTGTTTTATTTTTTGTCATCGGCCACGTGCACTGAGACATAATGCTGTGTCCCGTGGAGACGATGCCACGTGGCGTCAGAGCTGTGTCCACAAGGCACCCACTGAACCGAAGGTGGGGAGGGGAGGGTGCTGGGCGCTAAAAACAATGCCTGGCCTCTCCGGTATTTGGGGGACCAGGGAGACTGTCCCAGTTGGAAGGGGTGGGTTGGGAAAACAGAGCCCCCAAAAACCACTGAGAAGGAGGGCTCCAAGCCTCAGAGGAGAACTCAGAGTGCAGGGGTCGGAGGAGGCCAGAGGGAGAAACTGCACGACTGACTTAAGGGAGACATGACAAAAATAGGAAGGCGAAACATAGTTAAGAATCAACATGCAAGAAGGACCTCTCAATCCCACAGTGACCTTGGAGGAGAATTAAATGTCTATTTTTTAATTCTCTAGTTCATGTAGAAATCCCAACAGAACTCAGAGAGTGGCATGTACCACAGCCTCCTTAGGGTGGTCTTCAAGGAGGGCAGGATGGGCTGTGATCATCTGGTCTGCCTTTGTGTGAACGGCCCCGCCTGGGCCCGCAGGCTCTCAGCACCCACACAATCCCGCTCCACACACTGTTCTCCAGAGAATGTGCCAAGTCAACCAGGCACCTGGTCCTGAGAGAGAGGCAGACAGAGAAAATAAACATAGGCATACCTTGTTTTGAAACTAATCTGTTGGGTTGAAATACTTATGAAACATATATTTAATATGTTATACACATTTGTATGTATACAACATGTGATACACATATAACAACATGATATCTATTATATCATATGTTATACATATTAAGTCACACATATCATCTGTATTACATATGTATTATGTAATATATAATGATATATGTTATAATAACACACACAAAATAACATGAAACACATGTTTAAAATGGCTTTTTTTCACAAGATTTTTCACAGGAAAAATTAGACTTCTTAAGATTTCATCAACAAGAGTATGTGGGCCAGGCACACTGGCTCACACCTATAATCCCAGCACTTTGGGAGGGCAAGGCAGGAAGGTTGCTTGAGCCCAAGAGTTTGAGACCAGCCTAGGCAACATAGGGAGGCTTGGTCTCTACAAAAAATGTAAAAATTAGCCAAGCATGGTGGTGCACACATGTAATCCTAGCTATAGGAATTATAGGGAGGCTGAAGTGGGAGGACTGCTTGAGGCCAGGAGGTCAAGGCTGCAGTGAGCTGAGATCCCACCACTACACTCCAGCCTGAGTGACAGAGTGCGACTCTATCTCAAAAAACAAACAAATAAACAAAAACCCAAGAGACTGTATGTAACTTATGCTACATTCTTGCCATAAAATATCACACAGCTCTTAAAAAGGATGTGGCAGATGTATGCCCTTTGGCTTAGAAAAGCATCCCTGGTGAATGGGACCTGAGAAAACTCAGGGTTCAGTCTAAGAGTGTGTCCGGAGCTCCTCCAGGAGCTGACATTGAGACGGCGAGGACAAGGAAGGAGGCCTGGAGTCACACCTGGGAAAGGACAGGCGGAAGCAGCACTGGGCAGGGAGCCCTCCTCCCTGCTGCAGACCTGACAGCCCGATGGGGATGGCTGGGAGGGAAACCTGCACCAGGCAGAACCAGACAGGCCTCCATCTTGCTCAGTCACTGCTGACCTTGTCTCAGCACCTGAGGCGAACCCCCTGCTAAGGGAGCTCACGGCCCAGCGACCCCCCACCACCCGCATGCCACGGTGGGGTGGCAAGTGCCTTCCAGGAGCGCTCTTCAAGACGCAGAGCGTGATTACAAGGACAGTCAGGGAACGTGTACACATAGGCACACATTCTCAGTCTGCAGCTGTCCACATTCACAGAGAAAGGACACATTCCTAACAGTTAATGTGTGGCATCTAGGGAAGGGGAAAGTGGCAGAAGGTGCTGAGAAAATGTCATTTTTTTGTGTTTGTTTGTTTGTTTTGTTTTGCATCTGTCTATGTTGTTTAAGATATTTCTGTATCCACTAATCTTATTTATTTATTTATTTAGAGACAGAGTCTGGCTCTGTGCCCAGGCTGGAGTGCAGTGGCTCAATGTTGACTCACTGCAACCTCTGCCTCCCAGGTTCAAGCGATTCTCCTGTCTCAGTCTCCCAAGCAGCTGGGATTACAGGTACCCTACCATGCCTGACTAATTTTTGTATTTTTAGTAGAGACGGGGTTTCACCATGTTGGCCAGGTTGGTCTTGAACTCCTGACCTCAGATGATCGGCCTGCCTTGGCCTCCCAAACTGCTGGGATTACATGTGTGAGGCATTGCACATGGCCTGTATCCACTAACTTTATAAAATGATGAGAGATTTTGGTTAAAGGTGATGGATTGACTGACTATGTATGTTTATCTCTGCTTC
Organism: Colobus angolensis palliatus; assembly: GCF_000951035.1. Lineage (NCBI taxonomy): Eukaryota > Metazoa > Chordata > Mammalia > Primates > Cercopithecidae > Colobus > Colobus angolensis. The sequence goes on from NW_012116377.1 coordinate 6,431,898, forward strand.
TGCCTAAGGAATTAAAATGTTTTAAAATTGTAAACCCACATTGACATAGGAGGTATAAATGGGAATGTCAGTGGATAGAAACCTTCTGCCTGTGGAAGAATAGAGATAGGACATCTGACTTAATGGGTCTGAAAGCCTCGTCCTCCAGGGCTAACGCTGCAGACAAGAAGTGAGCTTGTCTTCCCTGCAGAAACCCTGGTAGGCTCAGGACTTGATGGCAGCAACAAGGAAGGGATGAGAAGCCCAGAAGACCACGGAGGGAGCGGTTGAAATATTTACTCGAAAACGCCCATTGCTTGCCCCTGCCCATGTTCAACACCCAGGCAGGCGCCACCCCAGCCCCAGTGGGACACTATAGATTCTTCTGTGGATGTAGTGAACATGGGAGATGGGAGAGGCTTGGGGACACAAGGGTAACTCTCTGAAAGTCTGGACACCTAACTGGTTAAATCCCCCCAGCCCAGCCCCCTCCTCTACCCAACATAGGGCAGCAGGAAGGAGGCCACTCCCCAACTCCCCCACCAAGTAGGAAACCTTTGGTGGTCCCCCCGCAGTCAAACAGCTGCTCTTGCTTGCAATTAACCAAAAAGCGAAGCCCAGCCTGTGAGCATCCAATCAGCTCTTGCTGATGAACGGTGAGCTGAGGATGACCGGACATCTGCAGAAAGCCCCAGCTTGAGAGACAGAAAACAAAGTAAACATGGAGAAGGAAATTAAAGAAACCAACATTACAGCAGGAAACAAAAGGAAATTTACCAAAAATTCTAATTAATAGTTTTCTAGAAATGAGAGAAATGCTACAGCTATAAAACAAGAACAGTATGCTAATTAAAAAAAAAAAACACCAAATGCTGGCAAGGATGTGGAGCAACAGAAATTCTCCCTCACTGCTGGTGGGAATGCGAAATGGTACAGTCACTGTGGAAGACACAGTTTTTACGAAGCTAAACATAGTCTTACCATATGATCCAGCAATCACACTCCTAGGTATTTACCCAACTGAATTGAAAACTTATGTCCACACAAAAACCTACTGCTATGTTTATAGCAGCTTTATTCTTATTTTTCAAAAACTGGACTCAACCAAGATGTCTGTCAATAGGTAAATGGATAAACAAATGAGGTTCATCCACATAATAGAATACTCTTCGGTGACTAAATAAATGAAATGATCCGGCCCACACCTGTGATCCCAGCTACTCTGGCGCCTGAGACGCGAGGATGGCTTGCACCCAGGAGTTCAAGACCAGCCTGGGCAACGTAACAGGCCTTTTGTAGAGACAAAAAATAATTTTAAATAATAGCCAGGTGTGGCAGTATGTGCCTGTAGTCCCAGCTACTTGGGAGGCTAAGGCAGGGGGATCACTTGAGCCCGGATGTCAAGGCTTCAGTGAGCTGTGATGGCACCACTGCACTCCAGCCTGGGGTGACAGAGTGAGACCCTGTCTCTGAAAAAAAGAAAGAAATGATCTACCATGTCACAAAAATACATGGAGAAAGTTTAAATGCATGTTATTAAGTGAAAAAAGCCAGTATGAAAAGGCTATATACTGTATGATCCCAACTGTATGACATTCTAGGAAAGGCAAAACTATAGAGACAGTGAAAAGATCAATGGTTGCTAAAGCACAGGGCGATTTTAGGACCGTGGAGTTCCCGTCTGACACTGTAATAGGGATGCACCACATTCTGCATTTGTCAAAACCCACAGAAATGTACAACCAAGTGTGAACTATAGACTTTAGTTAATAATAATGAATCGATATTGGGTTATTAACTCTAACAAGTGTGCCACTAATGCAAGATGTTAATAACAGAGGAATTGTGTTCAGGGGTGGGGTTACACGGGAACTCTATACAATCTGCTCAATTTCTCTATAAATCCAAAACTTAAAAGTGGTCTATTATTTAGTTTTTAAATGATAGCTGCCAAAAAATGAACATCAGCCTACACCTCATACATTACATAAAATTTAATTCAAAATAGATCACAGGCTTAAATGTAAACTATAAAACTTTCAGGAAAAAAAAAAGTACTACAGAAACTCTGGAGCTAGGTAAAGGTTCTTCAACCTGACACAGAAAGCATGGGCCATAAAAAGAAAAAATAACAAACTGGACTTTGTTAAAATTACAAACTTTTGCTTGCAAAAGGCTCTTTTAACAGGGTGAAAAGACCAGCTACAGACTAGGACACATATTTGCAAACCACATATCCAATAAAGGACTAGTATCTGAATATAAAAAGAACACTCAAAACTTAGCAATAAAAAAAAAAATCCCTTCAGTTAACAGGGTAGCTAAAAGTTTAAAAAGAAAAACAAGAAAATCTAGTTAGAAAGTGGACAAAAGACACAAATGGACATATCATTAAAGAAGACATATAGATGGCAAATAAGCATATAAAAAGATGTTCAACATCATTATCCATAAAGGAAATGCATGTTAAACCACTAAGAGATACACTAGAGACCAAACAGAATGGCTAAAATGGAAAATAGTGATAACACCAAATGCTGATGAGGATGTGTAGAAACTGTATTGCTCATACATTCGTGGTAGGAATGTAAAATGGTACAGCCAGTCTGGAAAAGAGCTCAGCAGTTTCTTATAAAACTAAACATGCAACTATCATACAACCCAACAACTGTACTGTTCTACATTTATTCCAAAGAAATGAAAAAATATGTTCCTGCAACAATCTGCACGTAAATACTCATAGCAGCTTCACTCATGATAGCCAAAATCTGGAAACAATGTGGATATCCTTCAAAAGGAAAATGGCTAAACAAACTGTAGTACCTTGTACTATGCAATGTTATTTTGCAATAAAAGGAATGAACTATTGATACATGCAACAACTTGGATGAATCTCCAGAGAATTCTGCTGAGTGGAAAAGCCAAGTCCAAAGGATTACATACTCTGTGGTTCCATTCTTATAATACCATTGAGATAACAAAATTATAGAACTGAAGGACAGATTAGTGGTTGCCAAGGATCAAGGTTAGAAGGATGGGGGAAGGAAAAGTTGCTTTGGTCATAAAAAAGGGGGACTACAAGAGATACCTGAAGCAGTGGAAATGTTCTTTATCTTGACTGCATTAATGTCAATATCCTGGTTGTGATATTCTACCATAGCTTTGCAAACCATTGCCACTGGGGGAATTGAGTACAGAGTTTATAGAAATATCTGTATTATTTATTATAACTGCATGTGAATATAATTATCTCAAAATAAAAAATGTAATAGCAACATTAAAATATGATAGCTGATTTTAAAAAATCTACCCTAGGATTAAAACATAAAGTTGCAGAAATCTGCAAGAAAGTAGAACAAAAGGAAAGAGAGAGAAAATATGAGAGAAAAAATAAGTGTTAGCAAATTAATCCAGATGGTCCCTCATTTACTAATAGAGGCCCAGAAAATGCAGTGAAACAAAAACTGTTCTGAAGCAAGAATTAAGGAAGCCAGGCAGAATCAGGCCAATCACGAGTCCCAGCAAGCCTGCAGAATCGGAGGCACCGGACACCCTGGAGGTAAGGTCTGGGCATTTGGATCCCTATCCCCCAGCATCCCAGTTGAAGATGGGAGGTTTATTCTCTGTGGAGGGTGAACCCAGACTCTCTGGAGGTGGGGAGCTCAGCCTTTCTCAGGGCAGAAGTGAAGCTCCTTACTGAAAAAGTGGAGTGTGTGAGAAGCCTGCACACGGAGCCAAGTGACCCCTGCCCCACTCCCAGTCCACTCACAAATGGCTCACCCAGGCAGGAGAATGGAAGATTGCTCTCTGGAGGAACAGCTTGACCCCACGGGGTCACCCACCAGTCCACAAGTCCCGCGGATTTCCTTTGTATGGTTTTAGCTGAAAGTATAATTGCTGGACAGTGAAGTGCACTCATCCTGAGAGTCTATCATGATGATTTTTCACTAACTGGACATGCCCTTAGTCAGCCAGATCGAGAGGTAGAATAAACCTGTATGTCAGAAGCCCCCTCAGCCCTTTCCAGTCACCACCCCCAGGCAAAGATAACACTATCATGACTCCTGGCACACAGATTTGTTTTGCCTGGTTCTATGCTTTAGGCAAAGGTGTGCTGTTTCAAGCCTGGCTTCTTCTGTTCAGCATGATATTTGAGATTTGCCCCATGACTTGCACACAGATGGTCTATTGCTGGAGAGCATTCCATTGTATGGGTACGCTATTGTCCACTCTACTGTTAATGAGCATTGGGGTTGTTTCCAATTTGGGCTCTTACAAATACATATTATGTATTTAATCAGCTTTTAGTGCCTCCCTTTTAAATATGAACAGAAAGTCAAGGGGTCACCTAAAGAAAGCCTGTAGCCTGAAAAATAGGGAGTAGAACAAACGGTCTCAGAAGGAAACTGAAGAGAGTGTCCTCAGGGAGAGAAGGGAAGATCCAGAGAACATGCACAAGAGGCTCTAGCAAAGAAAATGATGAGAATGGAAAGGAGCTCTGAGAAATGAAATATATGGAGCGTAAATTTGAAAATTCAGTTGGAAGAGAGGTAGGTAAGGGTGAGGAAACACTCAAGAGAGTTAGACAAAATGGTAAAAGGAAGAAACAAAAGAAAATCAGATTGTTAGTCCAGGATGTCCACCATCTAAATAACAGGCACTCAGAACAGAGAAAACTAAGGGGAGAAAATCATCCAATAAATAATAAAAGAGAGCATTACAGAACTGAGGACATTGGTTCCCATACTGAGGGGCCTCACAAAGGGTCCAGTACAATGAATAAAGACAGACTGTCACCAAAGCACATTTCCATAAATGTCAAATCAAGGAGATAACAGAGGATCAGGTCACAGAGGATAAGGTTCCAACAGCATCTGACTTCTCCACAGCACTGTGGAAGCTAGAAGATGATGACACAATGGCTTTGACTTAGATTTCAATACCCAGCCAAAGTATCCTCAGTATACATGGAAAAAAAATTTTTAATGTAAATGTAAATAAAATAGTTTCAGATACTTAAGGCTTCAAAAATGTTGCCTCTCCCGTGCACACTTACTACGGAGCCTACTGGAGAATGCGCTAGGTCTATGTGCACACCCAAGCCAGGGCAGAAAGGGGCACGAGGATATCAGACCCTGAAATGATGCCCCAAAGAGCTTTTTAAAAACCAGTGACTAACAGAAATTCTTGAGTTTGCAGGATGGCAGATAAGAAAAGAAACAACTTGCAGAAATGCTGAAACTCCCTCTGCTTATGAGATAAAAGAACCGGCTGACATCAGTTGGAACCAAGATGGCCAATTGCAGTATGTGCAGAAGAAGCTTGCTGGTCACAGCCTGAACTTCCCCTGCATGTTTCTGACTAACTCCCCCTAGTATTTGCACTTAAGACCTATGAGGAGGCATGAAGAGATAACTGCACATGCCCAAGGACTTTCCAGACCTTCGTTCTCCTTCTGCCAATCACCTGCCAGTCCCAGAATCCACCCCCTGAATCTTCTCTAATCAAAGCACTGCCTTGAAGCCAGCACAGAGGACAGACATGAGAAGGATGCCTATCTCCTTGGGAGTCAACTATCGATATAAAGCTTTCATTTTCTCAAAAGCCCTGTATCACGGTGTTGGCCTCTAGCACACCAGGCAGTGAGCCCCTTTTGCTCAGTAACAACCTTGAGGCTGGAGCCCAGGGCTAAGGCCAGGGGGTTCCCAGGGCAGTGAAGATAGAGAGACCAAGAACACAGCAACAGCCAGTGTAAGCATCCGGGGCTCCAGTTTAGATGTTGTCAAGAAAAAATTAAAATTGGTGGATTACCAAATATGTTTGAGAAACCAACAACAGTAAAAACCAAGCAAACCCCTAAAATGGGGCAAATCCAGAGAGAAAATTGCAGAAGAAAATCAATGTAATCATGGTGCACTATGGGACTCATCTATGAATAATATTTATACAACCAGAGCAATACCAATGCTAGAAATGCATGTCACCAAAAATCGTGATATGACCACAAGAATAGGACAGGGAGAGGGGATGTGTGTACAAAAGAGGGAAGATAAAAAGCTGTGTCCTTGTCTTATGACAACGATAGTCAGCAGATAGTGCCTAATACTGGAACGTCTGGAATTGGCGGTGCAGTCCTGTTCTTCAGGCCTGGGGTGGGACATAACAGAAAAACCACTGGAGAGGGCTGAAGACAGTTACCTCAAGGACTAAGTGGACTTGGAGTGTCCAAGGGAAGGAAAGGGGACAGATTTTTGTTTTAAGCTTGATAATGCTACGATCTGAATTTTTAAGCCGTATATATTTTATTTTGTTACAAAAAAACTACAGAAAAAAGTCTCTATTCACAATGCAATAAAACCAGATACAACTAATATAAAGGCCCCTTGCTTGGAAATTTTAAACTTCTTTTAAGCAAAACTTGGATCAAAGAAGAAATAAAATCCCAAATTGACATACCCAGAAATAATAAAAACACTACATTGGAGCTCTTGTTCCTCAGAGGAAAATTCACAGCCTTAAATGTTTATATTAATAAACAAAAAGCAATGCAAATAATTGAATTAAACCTCCAACTCAGTAGGTTAGAAAAAGAACAACAGAATAATCCTAGTCATTGTTTTTGGCTGTCCTGCAAGGTGAATACTTTTTCTGTGAGCAGAGCCCCACAAAAGCCCAGGTCCTCACCTTCTCTACCTCACCGTCCCTCACAGGCTGAGTGAGGCCAACCTGTGTAGTGACACATGTGATTTGCAAGGTTAAGTCACAACATGACTTTCTCTTGGGTCACTCGCTCCGGGGAAGCCAGTCGCCATATTGCAAGGACACTCAAGCAGTCCCATGGAGAGTCCGCACAATGAGGAGCCACAGCCTTCTGCCAACACCAGTAGTGAGCAAGTCACCTTGGGAGCAGACTCACCAGCCCCAATCAAGCCTGCAGCTGGCGGCAGCCTGATGAGACAGTGAAGCAGAGCCATCAGCCCAGCCACTCCCTGGCCCTCAGGAGCAGTGTGAGATCATCAACATTTGTTGTCTTAAGCCACTAAGTTTTGCAATAATTGTTATGCGGGAAAAGATAATGAATACAATGGGAATCTAGTTAAAATGCAAGTTCTCCCCAAGCCTCATTGGGGCCTGAGATATGGGCATTAATAAGCTCCCAGTGGTGCCCAGGGCTAGAGAGCAGGACCTAGGCTCCACCATCAGACCCCCACCCCCAACTTTGACTGGGAAGCTGGTGACACAAGCAAGGACCACAGTGAGGGCATCAGAGGCTGCTGCAACTGCAGCAGCGACTGCAGGATGGCCAAGGGCACTGCAACACTGGCAAATGCACAAAGGCAGCAGCCACGTGTACCTCAGTCCAGCCTCACAGCACAACTTTGGCTGCATGGACTCCTGGAGGCTCTGTGAGGTCCCCTATAGCCTTTCAATAGATTTCATTCCCTTCAAATCAGAGCTCGTTTCTGTTTGCCTGCAGCTGAGAACTCTGGCTGACACAGTTGTTCTGTGGCTAGGGAACAGTTTTTGGCCAAAGTTGCACTGCAAGGTCACCATACGGGCCATGAGAACATCTCTGCTGGGCCTCCTGGGCATGCACGCCAAGGATGGTGCCAGGGAACTGTGTGTAGATAACTTAGCACTCATGAAGGCCCAACACTGAAGGAGTGGGAGAAGTCCCAAATGAAGACCCACCCGGGACTCAAGCTTATGACAGCAGAGTGGGCCCTGGTGAGTGGCAGGGCCCCTGGGCTCTTAGAAGGTGTCTTGGAAGGACTGACCCATCACTGGTACCTGAGTGTACAAAAGGGAGACATGAGGAACAGACACATAAGCCTCCCAGCGTGCGCCCCAGCACGACGGAGCCTGAGAAATCCAGAGAATCAGGACATGCACTAGTGACGGCACGAATCCCATGTGCTGTGGTCCACCAGGGGCTTGGCACCCACCGGGCTGCCTGCAGAAGATGCAAAGACCGTGTATTGGGGGTGGGCAGGTGGAGGAGGAAAAGCCAGCATCTTTGCCCAGGAGGACATTTTTGTTTGCTGGGATGTTTCAGGAGCTCCGGGGAGCCCCAGGCAGGTGTGGGGAGAGTGCCTGGGGTACCAGCAGGACTGAAGTGGCAGAGTTTTGGGATGATGTGCTTAGGTTCAGAAAAAGCAAGTCATGGGTTGAAGACTCTGAGTGGGAAGGGAAAGAGTCTGTAGACAGGGGCCATTATGCTGCCCCACAGGGACACATGTTGGCACATTATTTGCCATCTGGGAGTATACACAGGTCCTCCCCTATTTCCTGACCCTGCCTTATCCAACTGCAGAGAATGGGTATCCTGGGTGACCCAGAGAGAAGCACTGTCTGACTGGCCAAGCACCTGGTCAATCTGACTCCAGGGCCTGGACCACGCAGGGACCTTGACACCATCAAGGCTCTTAGTTGCAAACATGGGAGGCCCTATGCACTGACAGGGCCAGCTCAGAGGCTCTCCAGGAGGCCCAGAGGAAACAGGGACAAGGCAGAAAAGGCCATAGCCAGGACCACAGCCAAAAACCACACCCCAGCCCAGGCTGGTGTGGAGCCCCCTGCTGCTGCCATGGAGCTGTGGGTGCACCTTTGCATAGCCATGCAAGGGAAGATTGAGCCTTGGCAGGCAGAGCTGCCTGGGGTCGGGAGGGAGTTCAGATCCTGGGCAGCCAAGCCAGGGCAGTACTGTGCACTCCAAGGCCGGTCCTAGCGTCGGCCGCAAGTGTGGGAAGGGCTCCAGGTCCTTGGCCTTTGGATGCACTCTGAGCGAACAGCGAACTGGAACACCGAGGACCTTCCAGACTCGGCCCCAGCAGCTCCCTGACCTGTTCTCCTGATTCCAGACAGAGCAGCACCGCCTTGGGGCCGACCACCAGCACTTCTGCCACACTTTATGGGCCAAAGTGGGTCACGGAAGAAGCTTGGTTTCATGGGATGGGAAATGGACTCTGTGTCTTCCTGCAAAGGGCAGCACGGGATGTGATGGGGACAGCTTTGCAATCACGGCCCTGACAGCCTTGGCACCTCCTAACCTGAAGCCCACAGTGGCTTCTGTGTGGGGAGGTCCTGTGAAGCCTGCACTCAAAGCTCTGTGGACACAGCAGGGTTGGTGACCACAGTAATGGCCCCACAGAGGGTGGGGAGGCCTGTGGTTCTTTAAAGCACAGAAGTTCTACCCTGGGATGGGAGAAGTTGTCCATTGTACCCAATTTTTGGGTCTTGCAAAGCCCTGGGAATGGCTGTGTAGATAGCTCATGCCACCTTAGAGAGGTATCTGTGGTGCCAGGAGAGTGGGGGACAACTTTGCACACTTGTTTGGCTGGAGATAGGCAGAGTATGTGCACAGAAGCACAACCGTGTGTGCAAAGACCAGCGTTCAGTTGTCATTTATTTCTCCATTCACTGGGTATTTACTAAGGACCTACTGTGTGCTGGGCACTGTCCCAGGGGCTAAAGACACAGCAGGAACTGAGACAGACAAAACCCTTGTTCTCACAGGCCAATAAATCAGATAGATAAAATGAATGCGATGCGTGCTTTGAGGAAAAGACGGCAGGACTGAGGGACAGGGGCCACTGTTGGAAACGGCCATTTGAACAGGGAGGGAGTCTCTGAGAAAAAGGCATTGGAGTAGTTGTGGTGGGTGGAGAATTCAGACCAGCAAAGCTTAGAATTCCTAGGCCTGGTGGCTATTAATTTCTAGAGCCCAGTGGTCAGAACCCAGAAACCCAACCCCAGGATGACTGGCCATCCACCCTCATCGTGCCCCTTGCTGTGGATCTGCAAGCCTCCCAGGCACAGAGCAGTGGGGAAATTTCTCCTCTGAACTCCAACCCATCCTCACCATGGAAGGCATTTTGAGAGTCAGTTGCTATGGGAAGTATTTCAACTGGCAGGAATTCAAAAGTCAAGAATGACTGCCTATCAACCCTCAAGGGCCCCCACCTGGGAGATTTAATGGGCCTTTATCGGGCCTGCTGGGAACTCGCCCTAGGAATGAAGTGGCTCTGCAGCCATGCAGCAGCCTCCTAATCCAGGATTACGCTGCCAGGAGGCAGGGGCCATGCTGCCTGCCCTTTCTATTGATGTCCAAGCAGGCACCCCCAGTCATCATCGACCTCTGTGGGTGGAGGCAGAGGGGACAATTTCAACTACTGCATGGTTAAGCTACAGAACATGCCAACCTCTCACCTGCTGGTGGCTACAGCAGCTCTCTGGGTAACAGATGCCTGTGCCAGGTGCAGTGTCCAAGACTGCAGACAGAGATGGGCTTCTGTTGGTAACCTGAGCTACAGACTGCTGGAAAAGACCCCGGCTTGTGAAAAAGGCCAGTGAGGAGCCCTGCTGGTTAAGAGGAGCTGTCAGACGGGGGATAGGGTTGCAACAGTAATGCTTCCCCATCCGCATCATGCCCACCCTGGTTCAGATCTCTAAGGAAATGACCGTGATCAAGCAGCATGGCCAGCCTCCAAATGGGGCCAAAGAGGAGCTCCCTGCCTCCCGCACACTGCTCCCTCAGTGGGTGGGAGCCAGAATGGGAAACCCTAGGGGTGGAGAAACTCTGGGGGAAATGTGAGCCCCACCTCTCAAGACATTCATCAGGGTCAGGGCCTGTGGGACTTAGAGGAAGGACAAAATGCTGGTCACAGGATCATGGCAGGGGGTGAGGGCCCCTGTCCAGTAAGGGTTTGTTGCACAAAACAGACACCACTGCAGCGATTCAGGAGAAAGGTATGGAGCAGTGGGAATGGCATGCTCACTCCATCACTGGGAAGGCTGAGAAATGACCTCTGGTGGGCTCTCTAGAAGACCTCCACTGGAAGTGTTGATATCCAGAACATTCTTCCCCAGCTGTGAGGCAGGGGTCGACAAGACATTGTATCCACATTGCAGAACACTAAAGATGAAAAGAAGATTCTAAAAATAGCCAGTAAGAAAGAAAATCACCTTTGAGGAAAAACAGTTTGACTGACAGCCCACCTCCTCAGGGCAGCCACCGAGGCCACAGAACAGTGGATTTGTGTCTTCAAAGTGCTACAGAATGACTCCACTTAGCATTGCATACCCAACAAAACTATCTTTCAAGAAAGAGGGTGGAATGAATCAAAGGTAACTTCAGAAAAAAAGAGACGGTTTATTACCAAGAGACTCGTCAAAGGAACTTCTGTTCCACATTCTGGTGTCTATCATTGGCGTTCCTGTTTTCCCTGGACCCCGCCCTCCCTGCAGCTCCTCCTCTGTCTCCCTGGGAATCGCCCTCCCTGCAGCTCCTCCTCTGTCTCCCTGGGAATCGCCCTCCCTGCAGCTCCTCCTCTGTCTCCCTGGACCCCACCCTGTCTGCCTGCTCTTCCTCTGTCTTCCCTGGGCCCCACCCTGTCTGCCTGCTCCTCCTCTGTCTTCCCTGGGAATCATCCTCCCTGTGGCTCCTCCTCTGTCTACCTTGGGCCCTGCCCTGCCTGCAACCCCTCCTCTGTCTTCCCTGGGCACTGCCCTGCCTGCAGCTCCACTCTCCTTTTCCTGGATCCCGCGCCATACCCCTGAAACTAAATTCAGATTTCTCATTCTCTTATTATAAGCAGTGCACTGAAAAGACAGCATTTAAAAAGTGAAAAGACAACTCACATAATGTGAGAAAAACTTTGCAAATCATACATCTGATAATGGATTTGTATTTAGAATACATATAGGACTATTATAATTCAATAATAAAGAGATAAATAACCCAATTTAAAAATGGGAAAGGGACTTGAATAGACGTTTCTCCAAAGAAGATATACAAGTGGCCACGAAGAACACGAAACGTTGCTCAAAATGACTAGCCCTCGGGGAAATGCAAATCAAAGCCGCAGCAGGGTCTCCTCACACCTGCTAGGATGGCTGGAATAAAAAACCCATAAGAACAGGTGCTGACAAGGAAGCAGAGAAACTGGGACCCTCATCGATTCCATCCATGGTGGAATGTAAAATGGTGCAGATGCTTTGGAAAATAGACTGGCAGTTCGTTAGATGATTAAATGTGGAGTTACCATGTGACCCAGAAATTCCACTCCTAGCTCTTTACAACAGAGAAATGAATGTTCACCCAAAAATTGTACCTGAATATTCACAGCAACATTATTCAGTTTAGCAAGAAAGTGGAAATAGCACAAACGCCTATCAACTGCCGTGTGGATAAACAGGATGTGCTGCACCCTACAGTGGAGTATTATTCAGCCATAAAAAGGGAAATACTTGCACATGCTGCAACCCGGGTGAACCTTGGAAACATGCACAGTGAGAGAAGCCAGTCGGAAAGAACTACTAATTTATGATTCCACTTACATGAAACGTCCAGAATGGGCAAATCTGCAGAGACAGAACGCAGAACACTGGTTGTCAGGGGCTGGGGGGTATGGAGGAAAGGGGACGTACATGGTTTCTCTTTGTGGTAATGAAAATGTCCTGGAATTGGAGAGCTGTGATGGCTGCACAACTCTGTGAAGATAGAAAAAGCCATTGAGTTACACACCGTAAGTGGATGAATTGGGTGTTATGTGAATTCTGAGTAAAGCTGTTGAGACAACAAAAAACAAAGCATGGCCGGGCGCAGTGGCTCACACCTCTAATCCTAGCACTTTGGGAGGCCGAGGCTGGCGGATCACCTGAGGTTGGGAGTTCGAGACCAGTCTGACCAACATGGAGAAACCTTGTCTCTACTGAAAATACAAAATTAGCCGGGCGTGGTGGTGCATGCCTGTAATCCCAGTTACTCTGGAGGCTGAGGCAGGAGAATTGCTTGAACCTGGGAGGCGGAGGTTGCAGTGAGCCAAGATCGAGCCATTGCACTCCAGCCTGGGCAACAGAGCAAAACTCCATCTCAAAAAAGAAAAAAAAAATAGGGTTTGGTGGCATGTGCCTGTAGTCCCAGCTGCTTGGGAGGCTGAGGCAGGAGAATCCCTTGAACCCAGGAGGCGCAGGGTGCAGTAAGCTGAAATTGTGCCACTGCACTCCAGCCTGGGCAACAGAGCCAGATTCTGTCTCAGATAATAATAATAATAATAAACAAAAAGGCAAAGCATTTCTTCTCTTTTTCGGTTCTAACCCAAAACTTGAGTATGAGATCCATCATCTACTCAGAAAGCCAAGCCCCACTCTGCTTCACAGAAATCATTCTCTTTAGAAGCAGCTGGTGTTAAGATAGATAGCCCCCTCCCCACACAAAATTACAATGTATATTCTTTCATACCCAGAAAATGGGCCTAGCCCTGCCCTGTCTAATGGAAATACAACATGAGCCAGGAGTGTAATTTTTTTTTTTTTTGAGACGGAGTCTCGCTCTGTCGCCAGGGCTGGAGTGCAGTGGCCGGATCTCAGCTCACTGCAAGCTCCGCCTCCCGGGTTTACGCCATTCTCCTGCCTCAGCCTCTGGAGTAGCTGGGACTACAGGCGCCTGCCACCTCGCCTGGCTAGTTTTTTTTTTTTTTTTTTGTATTTTTTAGTAGAAACGGGGTTTCACCGTGTTCGCCAGGATGGTCTCGATCTCCTGACCTCGTGATCCGCCCGTCTCGGCCTCCCAAAGTGCTGGGATTACAGGCTTGAGCCACCGTGCCCGGCCAGGAGCGTAATTTTAAATTTTCTAGTGGCCATATTTTAGAAAGCAAAATAAATAGGTAAAATTAATATTAATACCATATTTTATTTAATCCAATATATCCAACATTATAATTTCAAAATGTAACCCATTTACAATGTTTAATATTTTACGTCTGATGTGTGTTTTGCACACACAGGACATCTCAATTCAGACGAAGCACATTTGAAGTGCCCAGCAGCCACAGCAGAGAGCTGTCCTCTGTAAGTCCTAAGTGACAGACTGGCTTAGGCAAAGGGAGAAATGGGACTTGGCAAACCTAACTGAAGGCCCCGACAGTTCTAGTCTTTAGACGCCACTGGATCCAGAAGTTTAAACTTTCTCTCTCCCTTTCCCCTCCCCTCTCTCCCTCTCTACCCACCCTCTCTCTCTGCCTCTGTCCTTTCCTCCTTCCCTCTCCCTCTCCTCCTCTCTCTCCTTCTCTGCCTCTCTTTCTCTCTCATTCTCTTTCCTCCCCTCTCCCTCTCTATCTCTCTCTCTTTCCCCTTTCCCCTTCCCTCCCACTTCCTCTCTCCCTCCTTCCCTCCCTCTCTCCCTTTCTGTCCTTTTCTCCTTCCCTTTCTCCCTCCCCATCGCTCTCTCCTCCTCTGCCTCTTTGTATCCTTCTCTCTTCCCTTCGCTCCCTTCCTCTCTCCCCATCTCTTGGTTCTGAATTCCTCTGAATTATCTTCTCTCTTCGGTTCATGGAGTGGCCCCCAGCAGTTCTTAGTTTACAAACTCGCCACTATGTAAAGGAGCAATCTCTTTTTCAGGGGAAGAAAATGTCCCCATGGGCTGGCATGCTGAGCCCTGACAGGAGGAAGGGATCTTCTGATTGGCCAATTGGGCCCCATGTGTCTGCTGGGGGTGTGACTTCCTCTGCTGCTGGCAAGGCAGGAGGAGCAGCATTCCCCACCCTCCACCTGCACCTGAGCCCGGACTCTCTAGGGCTGAGAATGTACACAGCTCTGCTCAGGCATTTTGTTAATGGAGCTTCTTAATTGTCTGTAACTTACCTAATTTTGCTCCCAAGCTTCTGTCCTACTGGGAAGCAGGAACAACATTCCAAACTTCGAAAATAGCTTAATCTAGTGCTATTTAAATGATCTCTCTTGTTTTCATAGTCTCTTGTGGGAAAATGGTAAGTTCTGGTCGCAGTTCAGCTTCCTATCAGGATCTTTCTTCCTTCTTCCCAAGATGACACTGGGGCCTAATGCAAAGCTCCAGCGTCTTTCCGGCAGTAGGGAAGGGGAGGTCAGCTCTGTGGGCCTCCTGTGGGAATGCCTTAGCACACTCAGGGCCACCATGTCCAGCTGTGCAGGTTGTGCCCTGCACGACTCCATGGGACGACATCAGGATAGACTAGAGTGTATTTGGTACTCCCTGGAGTTGTCTCTCCCCTCTGCTTCTCAGCCCTGAATGCCCCTGGCTTCTAGATGTGTGCTGGCTCTGCAGCCCCGCCTAGCAGCCCCCTCCTCCTGACTCCAGGCCCTGCTGGTCTGGCAGGCTTCTCAGCACCTCTCTACCCCTTGAGGTGCCATAGAGAACTTCTGGGTCACTCACCCCTTCATAGGAAACAAGGGGTGCTGTCTCTCAGGGGAGAAAGCAGGCCTCTCCTTCACACTCACCTTTTTCAGTCCCACCAGGAGAGCTGGGGCCTCCCTCACCATGACCCCTGACCCTGCCAGACGTAGAGGGTTAACTGAGTCTCTTCCTATCCAAGCTTTGCTTTTGACAGGTGAGGCAGCAGAAGGGTTGGGCGACCCCGGTTCCCTCTGTCTCAGTGGCCTGTGACCAGGAGGAATGAGGGCTTCTTTGTCCCAGGCAATATCCACCCTCCAGGAAACATGGGTTTAGAAGGCACGAAATCATCACACAGTTCCACCCCGCCCTGTAGGGGAGGGCGCTGGCCATTATAATTGTTCCTTCATTCTACAATGGAGAAACTGAGGCTGAGAAAGAGACAGAGACTTGCTCCGAACCACAGGAGGCACAGGCCATAAGACCAGGATCCCCGGTCAGGCCTGCCACTTCTGCTCTCGTGGACTGATCATTTTAAAAAGGAATTTGTGTCTTGAAAACTACTTTTTAAGGAATTTGTTTCAGTAAGAGACAAGAGGACTTCTGGCTCTCTTTCTTGGACTTAAAACTGTTTTTGCACCCTCCCTCAGCCTTTCAGGCTGGCAAATGTGCAAAGAATGACAGGAATGTCGCATACCTGCGGGTGCCAAGTTGTCTGAGAAACCAAGCCCAGGGGAGGTGAGCCCCACTCAGAGCCCCACTTGGAGGGGTGGAAGTCACCGGGCAGGCTCAGCCACGTGGAACAAAAGATGAAAAATGCTGGGGAGGGCATGGCAGGGGCAAGGGAATGCACAGGGCAGGCTGGGCCCCAGCTCTGCTCACACCAGGCAGCGTCTGGGTGGTTGGTGAGAGCCTTAGGTAGGACCCCGCGCCGCAGGCAGCATCTGGTGGAAGGAAGGCTGATCGGCAGAGGGAAATGCGTCAGGGTTCTCAGTAGCTATAGGTAGACAGACAGGTGGTTGTTCTGAGTTGACCTGTGGTATCATGGAGGGTAAGTCCCGGGGCCTACAGGGCGAGCGTGAGAAGAGCCAGGAGGCTGGCCGGCTTGGGACTCAGGGAGAGTCCATGTTTCAGTTCGAGTCTGACCCGTGTCTCAGCCCAAAGGCTGTCAGGCGGGAGGAATTCTCTTCCTCTGGGGAGGGTCAAGCTTTTGTTCTCTCTAGGCTCTCGCCTGATGTAGGAGGCGTACCTGCGCCCGGGAGGGTGGTCTGGTTCACTCAGTCTCCACCCAAATGCTCATCTCATCCAGAAACGTCCTCACAAGCACTCCGACAAGGCCTGGCCACGTATCTGGGCATCCAAGGCCCAGGCAAGTTGACACATCCAGTCACCATCACAGGGCACCACAAAGGGAGGGGGCAGCAGGAAGCTGTGCTCACTCAGGCCAGAGGGCCAGGGGGAGGAGGGGCTGTCACCGGCACAGGCCAGCACAAGGGAGGATGCCTACCCCAAGGGAGGGCCAGGGGAGCTAAGAGCAGGGCCTCTTCTCTCTCCCACCCAATCTCCTTCCAGGCAGCCAGTGAAAGGGGCTGAGAAGTGGACTTTGCAAGGTCACACGTCCCCAGAGAGAGAATGGCAGACCAGAGAAAGACCCCTGAACCGGCAGGTAGAATGTAGCCCAGAGATCCGCGCACCAAGAACAGAGCCCTGCCGGGGTCTTCAGCCTCTCACTAGCACCTTGCCATTGATCAGAGGAAAGCCTTTACGTGGGCAACAGCTTTTTGCTAGAATTTAAGATTATTTTTACCTCTATTGTAGTTATTTGTACAGACCTCCTCTATTAGGAATGGTTCTGTCCTATTCACGGTATCCACTCAGTGCCATCAAGTTTTCCATTTGAATAATTTCTTCTGGTCGAAAAAGGGAGAGCGTTTTCAGAGAAAAAGTCCAGGTAGATGGAAGACCTGGGTGCATGGAGCAAGAGATGCGAAGGCGAGGGCATGCCAAGGCTGTGCCCCGAACTCCTGGTCAGCCCGACTTCTCCAGGGCCTCCTGGCAGGTGCGGCAGGGAGCACTGCCTGCTGGAAGATTGAACCTGCAACCCAGCAAGCAGGGATGGAGCCACTTGTCAAATGCCACCCAAGTCCGTGGTGTCCAAGTCTTCAGACACATAACCTGGTTCTGCAATTAAAATGGCTGGAAAACAGAAGAGGAGCGCTGGGGATCCAAACAGGGGAGACAGAAAACCAAACATAACAGGGGACCTCGTCCAAATCTAAGCAATCCCTCTGTGAAAATTCAGGTTTGAGACAGTTAAGGACATTGGAATATGCAAACATTAATTTTGTTACTGTGATAATGACACAGTGGTTATATAAGGAGAAAATGTCTATCCATTAGAAAAAATACAAACAGTCTCATAAACAAAGAAAAGCGTATTTGTCAAAGCTGGGCTTCAGGAACGTTCACCTGGGAGCAATGAGTTGCAAGATGGAAACTGTAACCTGAGATTCTGGGCAGAGGCACAGATTCGGAGAGAGTTGGGGACGTCCCCGGACAGGGGCACAGCCGACAGGACTCGTGCTGTCTGGGAATCTGAACATCCTGAGCTCCTTCTCCATCCTGGCCCTGCCTGGGGTGGAGGCCATGGTGTTGGTCCTGGGGTAGCCCTGCTGTCTGTGACTGCAGCCCAGCGAGGGATAGGCCTGCCACAGACAGCATGTGGCAGGTCACCCAGGCAGGGCTGCTTGGTGGGGCAGGAGCTTCTGTGGGTTTGGGAGGGTTCCATCTGGAGGTGGCTTTGCCAAGATGGGGAGCCCACGATGGGGCATGGTAGGGAGATGAGAGGCTCTGCCCTGGACATTGTAAGCAGCCGCCAGAGATGCCAGCATCCCTAGGGCAGTGAGCAAGGAGAGGCCAGGGCTGCAGGGAGGCTGGGGCACCAGCATTGCTACAGCTGGCGGTGCGTGTCCCCTGCTTGAGGACAGTCTGTGGCATTTGCGTCCACACAGTGAAACTCAAACTCTTTTTAAAAAACTTTATTATTAGTTTTAAATGTGGGAAAACACACGTAACATAAAGTATAACATCTGAACCATTTTTAAGTGCACAGCTCAGTGGCACTGAGCATCCCCATTGTTCTGCAGTTATCACCACCATCCATCTCAGAACATTCATCTTCTCCACTGAAGCTCTGTCCCCATCCAACTCTAACTCCCATCCCTCCTCCTGCACCCTCTGGCGCCCACCATTCTATCTCCGTCTCTATGACTGTGACTGCCTAGGGACCTTTAGGGACCTTGTAAAAGTGGAATCATACAGTATTTGTCTTTTTGTGCTTGGCTTATTTCAAGTTCATCCGTATCATGGCATGCGTGAGAATTTCCTTCCTTTCAAAGGCTGAATGGGATTCCACTGTTTGGATGCACCACTTTTTGTCCATTCACCTGTTGATGGATGCTCGGGGTGCCTCCGCCTTTTGGCTGTGTGAGTAGTGCTGCTGTGAACGTGGGTGTGGAAGTGTCTCTGAGACTCTGCTCTCCATTCTTTTGTGTGTTTACCCAGAAGCGGGGTTGCTGGGTTGCATGGTGATTCTATACTTAACTTTTCAGAAGCCGCCACACCTTGTCGACGATAACTACGATTTTCCTTCCCACCAGCAGTGGGGAGACCCTCCCCTCCACCTGCGCACTTCTCCACAATCTGCAAAACCCTGCTGTTCAAATGGACTAATCCCTCCTCTGGCATGTGGTTTACCAATCAGAGTACTTCGTCCTTCAGGCCGGAATGACTGGTTCAAATAGCAAATCAAGACATTGCCCCAAACATTGGCCAATGAAATCCCTACCTGAATGTGTGCGATGACCAAGGGTGTCCTGTTTTCGCCGGGACTGCTCAGCTGGTAGGCCTAGAGCCGCTGGTGGTCATCGCTGCCCCTTGGGAAGAGTTGGCCTGAGAATGAGGTCCATACAAAGGACAGAGAAGGAGGACAGACTCCTCATGACCTCTAGGAGCCCCTGGATCCAGCCATGCCTGAGGTAGATGCACCCTTGGACTTTTCAATTTCAAGAGCCCACCAGTTCCCTTTCTTGCTCCAGCCAGCTTAAGTTTCTATCATTTCTAATGCAAGCGGGCACCCAGCAGGGAACATGTGCTCAGGTGCCTCTCAGGGTGGTTTTAGCCGGATGCAGCAACGATGGCTGGAAAGCCCATCTCTCAAACAGACTCCACACTGGGGAGAGGGCATGAGTCTCCCAGCCACGGGGGCAGACTCAAGGGGCTGTGGCTGGTGGTATCTACAAGGCAGCTACAGGGGAAATGCTCCTGAGAACATGCTTTCCTCAAAGTTCCTGAGGCCCCAGGGCGTCACTCACTGCCAGCTGCTCACGCCCCTCTCCTCTGTGTCTAGACTCTGAGCATCAGTCCCTGGTGTTGTGCTCAAGGAGTCTCCAGCCACTGGAGGAGCACTGCAGCACGAAGTAGAAAGTCTGAGTTTGAATCCTGGTCCCACCATGGGTAAATGTGTGTCCTTGAGGGTAGTGACTTCACCTCTCTGCTCCCAGGTTCTCTTCCCTACAATGGGGCTGGTCCTGGTACTGACTTGCAGCCTGGCAGCCTTGTATGCTGCAGAAACCACTCCCCAACATCCGTGTACCATTCCCCAAAGGTCTGTGGTGCACCTGCCTACGTGACCAGTGCAGGCTGGCTGGAGGCTCTGCTCCAGGACTAGACGCTCAGCCTGGATATGACCCAAGTCACTTCCACCGACAACTCCATGATGGTTGTCCTCAGAAAGAACACATCTGCCCCCAAAGCTCCACCATCAGGGCTGATGGCTCTCCAGGGAGGCCCTAAAGGGGCACTGTGGACCATGGGCTCTGGGGACACCTGCAGGAGCCTCTTGGTCTCCAGCCTCCTCTGGCCTCATCCTGTGACTGCCAGATACGAATCAGAGCCCACCCTCCTCACTCCCCAAGGCATAGCACCTCCTGCACCTCCCTGCACAGAACTGACCTGGCCTCTTCCGTTCCTCCGGACACAGGAATGATCTCCCCGATGTCACCTCAGCTGGCTCCTTGTTTCTCAGGCCTCGATTCCTCCATCCCTCCCCAGGCCTTCCCTGCCCACCTGGCCAGGTGGGCACCCTCCCATGCCACCAGTTTTCTTCAGGACACTGCACCATCTAGAGTCACTGTATCAGGTTTTAGCCTGGCCTGTTATTTTTTATTTCTGCTCAGAGCCTGTGTTTGTTCTTGAGCTGTGGCTGCTCTGGGGCCTAGGTGGGAAGTCTGAAGTCACCTCTGGATCTGCTCTGGGTGGGGAGGTGCCTCCATCCTGCTCAGACCCACAGGTTGACTTCGCCCTTGCCTTGCAGACAGCCCATCCAGGTGCCCTGCTCAGAGCCACCAGCATTAATAGCTGATGGTTTAATACCCTCAGGAGCCAGTGCACTCGCGCAGCAATCAGAAGGCCCCATCACCGCTGCTGTGTAATTGCACCCGATCACTCGCACAGTGAGCGCTGATTGCGGCTCAGTGATAGCTCAGCTTCCAGGCTGACGGGCCGGAGCCCTCGGAGGCCTAATGAGGGTAATTGAGGCAGGGCTGATTGTGCCGGAAAAAAAGCTGAAGGGGACTGAACCATGAGAACAGGCTGCGTCACACCCTAAACGGGACCACATTTGCTAAATTTGTTTCCGATGCAATTTTATGGTGATTACACTGATTTCTCTCCAGTTACTGAGCCTGGCACGGAGCTGGTGCTTGCAGCACCACTGTCAAGATGCGCCTGTTTGGGAGTGGGAGGTATTGATGATGACTTATGGGCCACTGTCAGCCCTAGCAACGAGTCCATGGAGAGGCTGGAGGGAGACAGGTGGGAGCTTGGGGGTGGTGGGGAGGGCCTGGGGTCCCAAGGGCCTACGTTTGGGCAGGCTGCTGCTTACCACCATGTGGCTGGGACACATTGTGCAACCTCTGTTTGCTTCAATTCCTCAGCTTCAGCTGCAGCTGCCCCCAACCTCACAGGGTTGCTGGAAGTCCGAGTTCACTTACAGGCAGTGCTCAGATGGTCAAGCCTGGGGTCTGCCTGAAGACACAGCTACAAAGCAGGTGCCCAGGATCCTTGGGGTTGTGTCACACCTGACCCTGCACCCACCCTCTGCGGCAGGAGCAGCCACCCCCTGTTGGTCCATGGATGAAATGAGCCCAGGGATGGGGCCACTGATCAAAGCAATGCACTGGCAGAAGCTGCGTCCACACCTCCATCATTAGTATCTGTACACATTTTCATGAGATGAAGCAGCATAGCCTGTCTCTGTTGGGAAGACCAACATTTTTCAAACCCGGTTCCTTGGCTGCGAGTCTGGGAAACACAATTCCAGCCTTGGCTACTGAAGGCAGGGGGCCCAGGACTGCAGCCTCGGATCCCCCAGGCTGTTGCTCATGGGCCCCTCGGGGTCAGAATCTGATTTTAGTTAACAAGGCACCCAGAAATTCCTGCCCGTGGCATGGGCTGGAAGCAACTGCTCTGAGCTAGGGGTGCCACCGGAGAATCGCCTGGGGAGCATATAAAAGTGACCACCGCTCAGCCCCCTGAAGCTCCAAGGCTCCAGTGGGAGTCAGGCACTGGTGTTTCAGCTTCCGCCAAGGGCTCCAATGTGTCACCTGGACTGAGTGCACCCAGCTCACAGAGTGTGGCCATCTGTCCTGGGTGTGGCTGAGTCACCCAAGGAGAGACGCTTCCTCGTTTGGGATGTGCATGTTCTCCTGCGACCGCCCCTGCCTCCCAGCAAGGAAAACCTGGAGCCAAGAGCTTTTAGCAAAAATGTTTAATCTCTTCTTAATGTGTGTGTTTATTTACAAGTACTAAATCTGAAGAACAGTAAAATAGGAAATAGCCGTATATGTACACATCTGAGGGCCGGGCCCACAGTCATTGGTGCTGCTTCTGCAAAGAGCCCCGGCTGAGGGTGCCCGCCCGGACCGTCCGAGGGATCGCTCTTCTTCTGGGAGGGGGTTCTGCGGCGTTAAAGAACAGCTAATTGTGGGCTTTGTCTTAAAAATATCTCTCTCTCTAAATATATCTATTCTAGCTGTGTAGCACCAACGTGAGCCACTGAATCCAGACAGGGAGAAAGCCAGGGCGAAGGCTCTGGTGGGACGGCCCGCCGCTCCGGGCTCTGCCCCGGACTCCACGCTGCAGGTCTTGGGGCCCCCAGCTCTTCAGGCCAAGGGGCCAGTGGTCCTGGGGCTGGGGAGCACAGGGGAAGCTCGAGGTATATCAAGAGGCCAGGCTCCCAGGCCGAGGCGTGAGCTGTTCCAGCACTCCTGAGCCAGGTGCGGGGAGAGGGAGGACATGGAATAAGGTAGGAAATGCTGTGGAAAGCAAGTGGCGGCAGCAGCACGCCAGGTGGGTGTCGGTTTCACAGCACATGTGCCGCAGCCCTGGCTCCCTGCAGACACAGGGCCCATGGGAGCCGCTCACTGCAGCTGGGCACAGAGCGGACTCCAACGGCAGTTCCTACCAGGGCCTCCAGCCCCAGGCCAGAACTCCCGGGTGCTGCAGTTAGGAGCACAGTGGGAACCAGTGACAAGTGGGAACTGGGACCCAACTCCACGACCTGGCAGAGGGAGGTATGGAGTAGCTCGGAGACTGCTGTCCCAGTAGACAGCACGGGTAGTCGGCTTGATCCTTGCGCATGTAAACAGATACTGCTAAAGTGCTTGCGCCTAGACACAGCCATGTGCTCTGTGGTGGCCAGGCCCCCGCCACACGCCCGTGGGAACTGCTCCATATGAGGCCTGTGGTGCACCCCCTTCATCACCACTGTCGTCCCCACCACCCGCCCATGCTACTCACATGGACAAGGGCAGCCTGGCAGGGCAGAGCAGGGCACAAGGCCTGAGGGTGGGGGTTGGAACTGGATTCTGAAGGTGATGCAGGAGCCCCTATCGAACCCGTGAGGAACTGGAAGAACCAGGGACTCCAACCTGAAGCCAGCATCCAGGGAAGACTTTGGGGGAAACTGAGGTTCCCACCCCACCGCAGCCAGGAAGCATCAGAAGGTAGGTGGAGGCGCACTCAAGGACGGGAATCCCAGACAATGCTAGGGGCTACTGAAAACAACAGCCCAGCCACTATATATGGACTGGCCCCCATAGTCAGCTCTGGCCCCGAATCTGCCCAGGGAGTAAGCCCACCTCCTCAGTGGGCTGGCGGCAGGGGCGGGCCCAGGCCTGAGCTGGGTGTGGCAGCAGCAGAACGCCCTAGCCCTGGCATGGTGCCCACAGGGCCAGTGAGCTGCGAGTCAGCAGTCACCCACTCCACACCGACCCTCATTCAGGGGAAGGGTGGGTCTCTGCGGCGTCATCTGGCTCACGCTGCCCAGGAGGGGCGACTGCAAGACTGGCACCCCCCGTGGGGCTGAGTGCTCTCCTTGGGCCTGGCCGAGGATACGAGGCTGGGGCTGGCCACAGTTAGCTGTCCCTTAAAGTCCATGGGATCTTCGGTACCATCAAAAAAGTGACCTTGTAAAGGGGATGGACCGCTTGTTTGCTTTTACAAGTGACTAATTAAAAAACATAAAAAAAGGTCTAACAACCTCTAGTATTCAACACTTGCAGTTTTAAAAAGATCAACTCAGACTAAACGCTAGCACAATCATGCACGCCCCGTGGTGCCACGGCACCCCGGAGGCTCTCAGGGTCGGCAGGAAGTCCTTTCCTTGTCATGTCAAACCAAAACAGCGGCCCGCAGGTCAGGGGACTTCAGGGCTGCTCCACTCCAGGGAGGCTCTGGCCACTTTCTCCACAGTCATTTGGCATTGCTTTCCCACTGCCTTCATTTTTTTGTTCAAATCGTCTTTAAAATTCCTCTTCAGTTAACTGTACAGTACCCCACTGGGGCTGGAGCCTGAGGCTAGAGCCACATATATATATGTGCATATATATACATGTACAGCTTTCTTTTAAGAATGCATTCTCTCTTGCTGAGGGCAAGGGTGGACACCGCTGGCCTCCAGTCCCTCTGGTCACTGCCCATCACTCATGGCCCAGATAGATTCAGGCCACTGCGGGCCAGAGGGGCCCTGCCACAGACCTCAAGGCCCAAGCAGAGTGCAGCAGAATTTTTTCCCCTACAAACAAAAACAGTCCCCAGATGTCCCACTGCTCTGGAGGGGCCAGGACCCTGCTGAGATGCCACACTGGAAGCCGCCGGGGCAGGGACAGAGAGAGTAGAGAGAAAGGAGTGCTCAGGGGCTGCCCTCAGGGGCTCCACGGCACAGAGCTCGGCCTACCCTTGAAGGCAGTTGCCAGGGCAGCCTGCCTAGGACGCGGAGGGGAATAAATAACGGGAACGTGCTCTCTGTGACCCAGGGCCCCTGGCCCAGTGGCTCCCAGAGGCACAGCCCTGAGGACGGAGAGGGGCTGCCCGGTCCGTCCGGAAGCCACCCAGGAGTCTGAGCAGCCTGGCCCACAGCCCCTCCATAGGAGGGAGCAGGGACTCTCTGGGGCGAGGTGGATGTGGTGCTCCGGCCTCGGCCACGCAGAGCACGCGGTGAATCTGAGGATGGCAGCGGTGCAGCAGGCGTGGGTGCTGGACGTGGGAGGCGGTGGCAATGGGCCCAGACTGACTTGAGCTCCTCTTGCCCAGCTATGGGCTTTTTGCCTGTTTCTCCAGCTGCCAACCGGATCCCCAGACCCTCAGACTCTGCCGCCTGGGGGCAGCTTGGGAAGCCGGGAATGCTGACACCCCCAGCCTCTTGTCCCGGTCTCAAGGGGACAGCCCAAGCTGGCTACCCCTCCCCCTGGAGGGCCCTGGCCTCACCCCTCAGCCCCTCAGAGGTCAGCCCTTCTCCCATGAAGGCCACCAGGCAGCTCTTGCCAGGCAATGAAGGTCCTTGGCCGGCCTGAGCACCCCGTGCTGTCCCGGCCCCTGAGCAAGCAGCTGTGTGCGCAGCTGTGGTGTGGCAGGTACCATCACCTCCACACAGGAAGAGCCGGGACCCGGCCAGGCGAGGCAGGGGAGGGAGGGCCGGGCAGTCGCTGCACTGCGGCGGCCCGAGCACCACCGGACACTCCACACGCATGCGGCGAGGGCTGCCCCGGTCCCTGCTCGGCCGCCCTCACGCTGCATCCTGCTGGACGATCACAGCCGGGACTCAGCTGCTCAGGGCCATCGTGTCCACCACCTGCTCCAGCTTGCTCCGCAGCCGCTGCCGCCGTGCCTGCTCGTCCTTCTCCAGGGCTGCCAGGATCTGCAGGGCCAGGAGAGCTGTCAGCATGCCGGGCCACCAGCCTCCACACACTCAGCAGGCCCAGGGCGGATGCCTCCAGAACAGGTGCCAGAGGTTCAACCCCATCTATCCCTGGCCAAGGGACCTTGGTTGTGAGCCTGGACCCTCCAGGACCCTAATACGGAGAATGAGCCCCGCCACCGTCATCATCCTACTCTCACCCCCTAAAACAACAGGCTCTGATTCTTTGGCTGCCTGGCTATGCTGCTGACATGTCTCCATCCAGTCCTCACACCCTGGGGTTTCTGTGCCCCTTTAAAGCAGAGCTCCCCAGAGAGCCTCAGCTCCCATTTCCCTGGTGAGCCCCAGGAACCCAGGCTTTTGTCCCCACCCCCCACCCTAATACACGCGGTCTCTGGTTGCTCCTCTGCTCCCCTGGGGCACCTGCCTGAGGACAGCCCTCTGCCTCCTGCCTGCCTCCTGTGGCACCCTGGGAAGGCTCCTTGCCTCTGCTGCACCTGCCCCGGCCTCCCGAGGGTGGCTCTGGTTCACTCCCGTGGCCTTCTCAGCCCTCAGAGCTTTGGCACAGGCTGAGCCTGTCCTGCCTTCTGGCCCCGTGCTCTTGTCCTGTGCAGCCCAGGAGCCAGTCCTTCCTGGATGTCTCCTGGACCCCTTGCCCAGTTCCATGTACGTGGCCTCACTCCAAGTCAGCAGAAAAGATACTGAAAGGAAAGCTCTGCCAAGACCCTATGCCCAGCCCTGGAGACGCTGGTCCAGCCTGGAAAACCCTGAAATGTGCCCCTCAGGGACGCTGCTCACCACCCACACACCCTCTCCCTCAGGAAGAAGCTGCCATCCCATCTTCCCCACCCCTGACCCCACATGGCTGCACACAGTGACTCCACCATGGCCTTCTCCGCTCGGCCTGGCAGGCTCCCTCCTGGCACCAAGGAACCAGGTGGCCAGCGGGTACAGAGGAGTGAAGGTGGCCCATGGCAGCCCAGAGATTCAGGGAGGAGTGGCAGGGTTGGGCAGAGCAGGCGGCTCTGACAGGGGCCAGCGAGTCCTCCCAGCCCAGCCTGCGGGCTCCCACGGTGTTCACCTCATCCTTGTACTTGGTGATGTAGGAGTAGATCTCGTGCAAGGCGCTCATGCTGTTGAACTGGCTCAGGTGCAGGCGGGACTGCTCAGCCAGATACGCACTCATGTCCTGGTCACTGATGGCCGGCATCTTGGCGATGTCCGCATAGTACCTGCAGGTGAGTGGCCAGGTGGGCACATAAGCAGAGTCCAGGCTGCCCCCCAGGCCACTGCCCCCAACCCCTGCCCCCTCCGCCCACCTCTCCACCCAGCTCTTGTAGTTGGGGATGTCCTTGGCGTAGAGCAGCTTGTTGGAGGGCGAGTCCTTGCCCAGCTTGTGCTCAGAGGTAGAGCAGGAGTCCATGAAGGTCTGGGCCACCACTGACAAGCAGGCGTCCGTGATGCTGTTCTTGTGAATGTCGAACACAAACTGTGGGTTCTTGATCACATTCACCCAGAAGCGCAGGGGCAGGCTGCAGGCGAGAGTTCAGGCGCCGCTCAGACAGGCCTCTGCTCCCTCCTGAGCAGTGACCTTGTGGCCCTCCTGGCTCCGAATCCAAAGTGGGCATGGCTTTCCATGCAGATGGAGAAACGAGGCCCACAGAGGTACAGGGCCCATGGGTAACTGAGGGCCGTCCCCTGCCGCCCAACCAGAGATGTGCTGCCCCCACCACCTGCATCTCACGCAGAGCATCACGAGACAGGCGTGCTCAAATGCACTCGGTTGCACAAGGGCAAGATGTGACCAGGCCTTCAAGAGCCCACTCCCCACAGCCACCGCCCTCCTAGGCCTGCATGCTGGCTTGCACTCCTGGCTCCTGCACTGAGACCTGCAGCTCAGCTCTGCCCCAGGGCACCCATTCCTACAGAGACCAGCCCTCTGTGCCCCAAACACCACCTCAGGGACTGCCATCAGCTGGGCTGCCTGGCAGCACTGGCCACCGTGGCTGCTTAACTTAAATGAAGTTAAGAGCCCAGACCCTCAGCCACACCAGTGCCATTTCAAACGCTCAGGAGCCACCACCCTGGACAGCACGGGTCTAGAATGTTCCACTATGACAGAGCATTCTCCCAGAGCATGCTGATCTGGAGACACTGTGTTCCTGGGGGGCCCCTTCTCCTGCTGTGCCCAGTCAGCATGGCCCAGGAGAGGGGCTTCGTGACACTTCATCTCAACCCAAGACTCCGCGAGCAGTGGGTGGAGCTGGGACAGGTTGGGGTGGCTGCATCCCAGGTTTGGGAAGCAACACATGGGCTGGACAAGACCAAGTCAGGGGTGGCTGCTGGCCTGGGAGCCCGAAGAGGTGGCAGGGACAGTCCAGGAGAGAGGGGAGCTAAGACAGTGGAGGTCTCCCTGGTGGGAGACCCCAGCAGGATGCAGGGTGAGGGGGGCACTTCCTGGAGAAGCAGGGTCCAGCCATATAGGCGAGGGCATCCACCTGACCCCAAGTATGGGGGAGTAGGGGGAGTAGTCCTACCCCAGAACCCCTGGGCCATGCAGTTTGTGGGGGCTGGTGCACAGAGAGGCCCTCCCCTGCAGCAGGCAAGGGTGGGGCTGTCTGCTGGGGTGGGGGCCACACACACACACACACACACACACACATACACACACACATACACACACATACACACACACATACACACACATACACACACACACATACACACACACACACACATACACACACACATACACAGCAGGGACCTGCTCCAGGAGCTAGCGTGTGGCTAGGGTATGCCAACTGGGGCAGGGGGCTACAGACCAGAGCTTGGGGGTCCTGAGTAAGGAGTGAGGCCAAGGGCTGGCCTGCCTGTGTGGCAGAGAGAAAGCCAACATTGCCAAGTTGGGCAGCCCATGACCAGGGAAGAAGCAGGTCACTGTCCCAGAAGTAGGCCACGCCAGAGAAAAGCAAGGGACTAGCTGGCCAGGGAGGCAGACACTCTGGGGAGAGGCCACTCAGAGGCTAGGTGCCTCTTCATAACAAAACCCAGCCTTACAGAGCCCCAGCTCACATTGGTGTAGCTGTGCACGGTGCAGTCTGGGCAGGCCCTGCTCTGTACTCCACCTGCTCCGTGAGATCGTGGCAAGTGGCTGGGTCTCTGCGCCTCAGCAAGCAGGCTCTGGCCTGGCCCTGCACTGCAGTGGGGAGGCTGTAAATTCTTCGCACTAAAGAGCACCAGGAGTACCTGCAATCCCTGTTGCCCTCATCACTGCAACCAGGTGGCTCAGGGCTGGTCCAGTGTGCCCTGTTTCTCATGCTGCAGCCAACACTCATGTCTGCACAGCTGTGCACACCCAGGGCCACTCACACCTGCACACAGTTCCTGCAGCAGTGGGAGGGGCTCAGCAGCTGGAGCAGAGGGTAAGCCATGGGTCAAGGGGCACAGGCAGATAGGGAAGGCCAGTTAGCACAGGGCTGGCCTGCCATGACCCTGCTGGGTTGTGTCCCCACACCAAGGAGCCCCAATTGCGGGCTCCTGATCAGAACAGGCCCTTGGGCCCTGGGAACACATCTGGCCTGGCCCTGGGGGATGCTGCTCCGCGCCCCCGCCCTGCGTTACCAGTTGCTCTTCCAGGTGTGGCGCACATCGGCATCGTGGATCTGGTGCTTGTCAGCCTGCTCGTCCAGGAAGTCGAACATGTACTTGATGGCCAGCGGCAGGGCCGAGCCCCGGTGCGCCGTGCTGAAGATGGTCTCAAACAGGTCGTCCACAAACTTCTGCAGTGTGCCCTGCGGGGGCCAGGCAGGGACACTGAGCTCCAGGGCTCTGCCTGGCTGCCTACACCTCCTGGGTGACTAGGCAAGTGGCCATGGGAGCAGCGTGGGGGTGAGGGCCTTGCTCTGGGCTTGGCGCTTTCTCCGAGCTCGGTTGGCCCAGCGTCCCCTGCCCCCATCTGCCAGCCAGGCCCACCTTGGTGGCCAGTAGCCGTGTCAGGTAGATCTCCGAGACCATCTTGCTGCCACGGTCGCCCTCGCGCTGGTCCAGGTGGTCGTGGTTCTTCACCAGGTGCCACAGCTTGGTGCCGCTCTCCAGGTCGGGTGTGATCATGGGCGTGCGCGAGCGCAGGCTGTCGGGGCTGCTGGCCGTGCGCAGCATGCTCTCTGCAGCACCAGGCTGTCAGCGCCCGCGTTGGCTGGCACCCCACGCCCCCCGCCCGAGGCTCAGTTTCCCCATCTGAAAGCTGGGGATGGCACCCCCACCCATGTGGGATTTTGGGGCAGACAATGACACCACAAAGGTGGCATAATTGTGTACGGACACAGAGTCGGGGGGAGGCGCAGCCTCCAGAGTTGGAGGGTAGGGTCAAGAATGCAAGTGACAGGCTTGACACCGGCCCCTGGGTCCTCCCGTCCGGCTGCTGCAGCGTGGGAGCCCAGGGGAAGTCCTGCCCAGGCCAGGGACCCATGCGCTGCCCTCTCGCCCGCTGCCTGGCCCCTCACCGTATCTGCTGAGGGACTTGGTGAAGGTGGAGGAGTTGGAGATGTTGTAGGCGGACGTCTGCTTGGGCACCAGTGCCACCGAGGACCCGTCTGTCACCTGTGGGCAGAGGGCCGGGGACCCTGTGACCCACCAGGGTGCCCCTGCACCACCAGACTCCTGCTCCCTGGCTGGGAACCCAAGTGACACCCTAGTGCTGTGCCTGGAGGCAGCCGCCTCACTCAGTCTGGGTCTCTACGTCAGGACAGCCCAGGACTGCCAGGCAATCCCACAAGCCCAGCTTGGGTCCTGGGATGGTCCACACATATACATGACCACCTCCCCTCCTCTCCCTGACAGATCCAGCTGCTGTCCAGCCCACATGCTGCAAACATTGGCAGCTGCGCTGTGGAAGCCCCAAGGGGAGGGAGGCCTGTGCTGGGGTCAGAGGGCCAGGAGCCACCTGGTAGTGAGCCAGTGTGTTCAGCCTCTTCCAATCGTTGTCAATCTTGGTGGTGACATCCTCATCCTGCAGGATGATGCGTGCCATGCGGCCCTGGCGCCACTCTGTGGAGAGGAGGGAGTTGGAGGGTGGGGCCGCTGGGGCCCTCTTTCCCTCCTCCATCACAGCAGTGATCCATCACACAGGTGGGACAGGGCCCACCTGCAGCTCTTAGCACCAGCACAGACCAGGGACACATCTCCACACCTGCTGCAGCACCCCTAACCTGCCATAGCCCCCCACAACCTGCCACAGCCCTCCCAATCTGCCACAGCAACCCCAGCCTAAGGGGGTCTGCCCTGCCTTCCCCAAGCCTCAGGGCCCCAACTCCTCAGCCTGGCACCGAGGCTTCTGCAGGGGCTCAGCCTCTCCAGTCACATCTGCTGCAGGACTCTACATCTGCTGCAGGACTCTGGGCCCCACCCCAAACTTGCCCCATCCCCTCTGGCCCTCAGTTGTTCCACCTGCCCCTCTCATGAGCCTGAGTATCCCCCTCAGGGCTCCAAGAGCCCACTGCCTCCCAGAGTACACTGGAACCCACCACCTCCCAGAGTCTCTGCCCAGGGCAGGGCAGCCACCCTCTACACCCAACCTGGGTCTGGACAGCCCACTCGCCATTCCACTGCCCTCCAGACCAGCGCCAGCCTGGTGCGGAAGACTGGCCTGGACTTCCCCGCCAAGCTCAGTATTGGGCCATGGCCCTGCCCCTCTGCTCCAGCACACACCCCAGGCAGCCACGGCCCCACCCACTCACCCAGGTCCATGTCCGCGGCCTTGGGCCGCTGGGAGTAGGGCACGCCCTTGTAGGCAGCGTCCAGCAGCTTCTCCTTGGCCTGGGTGACTGTGTCACAGTCTAGCCCCTTCACCGGCACCTCAGGTGCATTCTCGTTCTCAGGGTTCACACAGTTCAGGGTCTGCGGGCGGGGTATGGAGCAGGACAGCAGTGTCAGCCCCACAATTGGGGGGTGGGGGGCACCAGGGCACCCAGGACAGAGGGTGGTCACACTCACTAGTGTCTTGTAGTCAATCTGCTGCCGGATGAGCTTGTCCTCACTCAGGGAGTAGCGTGCCTCACCCGTGATGGCGTCGATGGGGCCCTTCTCCATCTGCTGCTTGATGGCGCAGTATAGCATGAACAGCGGCTCCCCAGCACACTCCTGTGGGGGGTGGTGGCATAAGGCTGCAGCCAGGACCCCTGAGTCTACCCCCCACCTGCCCCTCCACCCGTCCAGTGCCAGCCACAGTGTTCCCGGCAAGGAGAAATGAACAGCACTTCCCAACTCTTTAGGAGGCAAGTATAGCCTTAGTCCCAAAGCCCAGCAGAGACTGCAAGAAAATCAGGACAGGAAACATACCCACCCCACCCTACAAATATCCCATGAAAACCCTAAATTACACACGAGCCAGGAGACACTGTAGCATATCAAGGAAAATGGCGTGGCACACAGGGCCTGCATCAAGGAGGGCCGAGGCCTGTCTGTTTCACCCAGAAGTCTCCCCGGGTCTCAGCAGGATCCCCGCCCAGCCCCAGCCTCCCAGGGGCCTGCTCCCCAGCTGGAGGTGCTGAGGACAAAGCTCCCCATGGCCCACCGCCTGTGGCACAAGCAGACTCCATACTACACAACCTCAAGTGTGACTGTGATCCGCTGGCCTCCGAGGGACCACCCAGCTGGGCCCCCAATATTACTCTGGGACACACCTATGGTGTGTCACGGATGCTGACATACCCACCTGGGGAGGCTTGCTCACCCAGGGAGGTTCACCAGCACCCAAGCGCACAGCACAGGGCCAGCAGCACAGTCCCAGGCCCTCAGCGGGCACCTGACCACTCTGACCCCTCACCCTCCGGCTCCCCACGCTGTAGCATGAGAACTGCCTCCTGTCCCACCTCAGGGCCTTTGCAACTGCTGCCTCTACAACCAGAAATTTCCCCTGGCGTCTTCATGGGCCCTTCTGGACACAACCCAATATGCCCTTTCCAGAAAGGCTCCCAGGGAGCTCCCAGCACACGTACTCCCCACCACCGCCCCACTGGTCTCCCCCCTTATCTGTTGTTCTCCGAAGGAACCTGCGCACCCCTGCCAACCCTTCAGGAGTGGGAGCTGCCTGGCCTGCTCACCATACCCTACTGCCAGCACTGGCTGAGCCTGTGCATGGGACATCACAGACACTTGCTAGACAAACTGAGTGAATGGAGAGCTGTCCCTGAGAAACATTCACATCTGGGCTGGCTGAGTCGGCCACAAAGGCAAGGCCCGCCCAGAGACTAGGCACAGGGTCTGCTGCAGGCCCTGCCTGCCCAAGGGCCTTCAGGTGTGTGTGCACCTCAATGGAGGGGTAGGCTTGGCAGCCCTGCTTCCTATCCGGCCCTGGCAAACAAACAGCAGCTCTGCTCCTGTAACCAGAGGCTTCAGGCACCTTGTTAGCATCTGCGGTACTTAGAGAGACAGCTGTTAAGACCATCCCAGACCTTCCAACAACATGCCTGTCTGAAATTATGTTTCATTTGCAAACTTGGTTTCATTAAGTTAGCCACGAAGGAGGAGGAAAAGGGGTACAGATCTGGATGGAGAGCCATTAATGCGACAGGAAGACGAGAGCCTTTGAGGGTTTCCCAAAGTGAGACACCTGCCCAAGGGTTCCCAGGCCTGGCCTCAGAGAGTGAAAGGACCGCAGCTAGTCTCTGAAGGTCTGGGGAGTGCAGCTATTGGCCCAAGGTCACACAGCAAGAAACTGGAGAAGCCAAGATCTGAACCCAGATCGAGCTGACCCCAAAGCGCCTGCCCCATACAAGCCAGGTGTCCCCAGAGAAGGCTCAGGCTGAGCCGGGCATTCACACTCAACCCAGGCAGCAGGCTCTGCCCCACTCCACCCACTTCTTCAGCCAGGCCAGCCTGGAGGCTACAAAGCAGGTTCCAAGGGCTCAGAGGCCAGGGAAGAGGAAGGCCCAGTCCTTTTCTTGTTGTAGCCTCAATCTCTTGTGCAGTGATGGGGGAAAAGGAAGACCTCAGACTCCTCCCCAGCACCAGTCAGGAATGTGCAAAAGCTGCCCAACAAAAAGTGCCACTTTTCTAATAGAAGGATAATACAGGCAGTTCCAGAAATGACATTACCAGAAGCACTTCTCCACGGTGGGCATGGGGAGGTGGGAGGATCAAACCAGATCCCTACCCCATACCATATAAATAAAAATCATTTCTCAGTGGAACACATGAGCTTGAAAAGATGGGAAGTGTGTATGTTAAAAAGTTCCTGGGTGCGGTGGCTCACACCTGTAATCCCAGCACTTTGGGAGGCTGACGTGGGCGGATCACCTGAGGTCAGGAGTTTGAGACTAGCCTGACCAACACGGAGAACCCCGGTCTCTACTACAAATACGAAATTAACCGGGCGCGGTGGCACATGCCTGTAATCCCAGCTACTCCGGAGGCTGAGGCAGGAGAATCGCTTGAACCGGAGAGGTGGAGGTTGCAGTGAGCCAAGATTGTGCCATTGTACTCAGCCTGGGCAACAAGAGTGAAACTCCGTCTCAAAAACAAAAAATAAAAATTCCTATAATCTAAAAGAAATGACCCTAGTAAAACAAGCAAAGGGTAAAAATGGACATTTACAAACGTGGCTTCAAAGAAAAAATAAAAGCAGCCAATCAAATATGTAAAAAGATGTCCAAGGTTTGTTAAAGAAATGCCAACTAAGGCAACAACCTACTAGTGTGTACTTTTCAAATGGGCAGAGGTGAAAAAGATCAATAAGACAAGTGCCATCCCAGGCCTGGGTAAGATTCTCAGATGATGAACTGGTACATTTGCAATGTTTTTTGGTAGGATAATGCAGCAGCATATATTACAATGAAAAATGAGTGTGCCTGATCACCTGCACTCACTCTTCTGGAAAGGCACTTAAACAGGACCAGGCAAGCAGAGACAACTGCATCCAAATCCAAGTTGTGCAGCCCTGGCCATCAGCGGTGCCACAGTTAAACAAATGATGAAATGGCCACACCATGGAACATTATGCAGTTGATAAAAACACAAGGCAAGCATTTGTGTGCTCACCCGCAAAGGTGGGCCTAACACTATGGCCAAGGTGAGAACAGAGGGGGAGAGAGGCACAGTGAAAATTGTGGTACTGAAAAAATTTAAAACTCTCTAATGAGAAAAAAGGTCCAATACTAACCTTCATCTTAATATTAAAAAGCATAGTCTATTCATATTTGCTTCAGTTCAGACTCCAGCCTGGGAGGACAGGCACCAAAACTCTGGTGGTCATTACCACCAGAACTGCAGAGAGGTGGGGAGCTCACCCCTCCATCCTCCCTTCCAGGTTGTTTACATGTGCTAAAATGTCATGGGTTACTTTTGTAGTTAAAGTTTTTGTTTCTAAAGACAGCAAGGAATGAAAAGTATTTGGGTTGTTTAAAAAGAGTTTGTGTTCTCAAAGTTCATCCATGTTGCGGCATGTCAGAATTTCCTTCCTTTTTAAGGCAGACTACTATCTCATTGTATGCACAGACCACATTTTGCTTATTCATTCATCTGAAGATGGACACCTGGATTGCTTTCCCATTAAGCTGATGAAATTAAGCCAGCCACAAAAGGACAAACAATGCATGATTCCACTCATATGAGGTCCCTAGAGCTGTCAGATTCACAGAGACAGAGAGTAGAATGGTTCCAGGGGCTGGGGAGGAAGGAACAAGGAGTGGCTGTTCAATGGGGACAGAGTTTCAGTTTTACAAGATGAAGACTCATGGACAGGTGGCCATGGCCAACACTGCTGTAAATGCATCCAATACCACTCAACTGTGCACTTAACAATGGTTAAGATGGTAAATTTTATGTCATGTGTATTTCGCCATAACAATTTTTTTTAAGTTTGTGGCACACTAAAAAGAAATAAGCTACCAAGCTATGAAAATAAATAAAGGAACCTTCAAAGTAGATTGCAAAGTGAGGGGAGCCAGTTGGAAAAGGCTACAGTAATAGTACACGATTCCACTATGTGACATCTGGAAAAGGCACAACTTGAGATCAATGAGACAATGAGATCAATGAGAGACAATGAGATCAATGGGTGCCAGGGGCTCAGGGGGAAGGAAGAGATGACAGGTGAGCTTGGGGGATTTTTAGGGCAGTGACACTATTCTGTGTGATGCTGTAACGGTGGATACATGGCATTGTACATTCATCCAAACTCACAGAATGCAGAGCACCACGAGTGAGCCCGCGTGGAAATGAGGGGCACTGGGTGGTGAAGATGTGTCCTGGCAGGTCCATTGACTGGACCAAATGCACCCCTCTCCTAGGGATGCTGACAGTGGGGAGACTGCATGTGTGGGAGCAGCGGGTGCATGGGAAACCTCTGCACCTTCTGCTCAATTTTACTGTGAATCTGAAACTGCTCTAAACAATAACATCTATCTTAAAAAAGACAAAAACAAAAAAAACCCCAGATATGGTGGCAAAAAAAAAAAAAAAAGTCACTGGCCGGTTATGTGGATGGAAACAGCTCTGGGCCCATCTCAGTCCCATCCAGGGGGTGTCCAGCTCCAACATGGCTGTCTGCACCTCTCAGCCTCGGGCCATATCCTTGCACCCAGTACATGCCCTCCCTTGCATATATAGGGGTCCTCCTAGAACTGGAGGGCAGTGATGACCTAAGGAGATCTAACAGCTCCTGGCCCCTGCCTGTCCCCTGCACTGGGACCCCACTAATAACGAGGTGGGCTGGGGTCATGGGCATGGGCTGTGAAACCCCCAACACACAGCCCGCACCCACTGTACCTGCACCTCTCACCCAAATGGTCACCCCTGCCTCCCTCCTCCCTGTGTCCCCTTCCTATGGCTCCCTTGGCCAAGACTGGCCTCCCTCTCCCTCCCTCCACTGCCCATACATCCCTCAGCACCTGTCCCAAATGTCCCCAGCTCTCCATGGAACTCCTGATCCGGCCTGAGGACAACCCCTCCACGGCCCCCCACTGCCACCCTCTCTGCTTAGAGCACCCTGTGGGGCCGCACTCTGCACTGGCTGAGGCTGCCCCCTGTATCCTGGCAGGAAAGATAATCCACACCCAACGTCAGTACTTACAGACATTTGCTGCCCTGAGCCCTGTCTCTGTGGGTGTGGAGAATCGGGATCAGACGGGGACCCAGGTGAGCAGGGCCCTCTTCACCTCACCCAGGGCACCTGCTGCTTTAGGCTCACAGAGCCCAGCTTACCCAGCATGCACACATCTATGCAGTCTCCATAGAACTGTACTTTCTACAGGACATGCACGACTTTGTGTTACCTGCTTCCAGTTCTGCCTAAGGATGTTATAATCTACTGGGCACTTGCTATGTGCCAGGGACTGCTATATACACATAAATGTCCCACCTCCAGAGACGACCTAGGACAGACAAGCCATGCCCCTGCCTATCCCACCTGGTGCCTTCTCCTCAGTAGCCTCTTCTGCCTGGGACTCTTTTCCCTCTACCGGCCCGGTCTTCAGACCTCTGCTCGAATCCCACCCTCCCTGCTCGGCTCTGCCCCATGGCCTGTCTGCTGTATTTCCTGTCCCGTGTCTCTCTCTACAGCGAGGATGCCCAGCCAGGACTCCGCTCTGTGCAGGGATCTGTGTGCTGATCACCTGAGTTCAGCAGTATCTGGCTGCGGGAGGCCTGAAAGCCCCACGGGCCAGGGGAGACAGATATGCCATCCCTGGATTCCGTAAGGAAACCAGGAGAATCGAACCCAGGCAGTCAGTGCCAGCTCCCACCCTCGATCACTGGGCTACACTATCAGTCACCCTCACCCACAGAGCAGCGACAGGGACCACTGAAGCCAGGCGAGGAGCATGCACGTCACCATGCACACACTGGGCTCCTTCCACCTCTCAGGAGTGGGCTAACCAGGCCTTCAGACTTTCCAAGAGAAGCCAGATACCCGAGTCTGTATAAGTCCCAACACTGGAAGTGCAGACAGCAATTCAACTGCTTACAGCCCAGTTAAAGCCCACCCAGATCCCCATCCAGCCTGGGCCCTGGCCTGCAGTCTCTGGCCTACACCCTATTCCTGTTCTGAAAATGGCAGTGTCCCTCTGCTGGGGGGTTGGAGGGGCTTGAATGGACAGCACAGGGGAAGCCCAGTGCGGCCACCTGTCCCCATGATAGGTGGTGGACTAGAGCCTTCAGACACCCCTGCCCAGGGTGCCCCCACCCTCCTGAGCCCAGGCCAGCTGTGGGCACTGAGAGCCTGTATCTGAACTCCCACACCTACCTTGGTGGGCTGCGCAAGGGCCTGACAGCCTCAGAAGGAGGGAGAAGGGAGCCGGGAGCCAGAAACCGGGAGTAGCTGCATGTCCAGGGGCCTAGGCCTGAGCCAGAACTCGACCAAGACCCCACCTGCTGTCATTCTCCAGCACCTCCCACTGATCCCCACCTCTCTCCATTTTCTCCTCCCGCTGTTCAACTGCCTCTGACACCTGCTTCTTCCCACCTCTGCTTACCTTGAGGAACTTATACAAGAGGAAGGTGAACCAGTTGGTTAGCATCTTCTCTGCCACTGACTCAGTCCTGGGGGGCACAGAATATGGGCAGAGTGGTGTCATTCCAGCTGTCCAGCAGGCACAGGGCCCCTGCAGGCCTCACCCACCGATCCCACCCCACCCTGCCCCGCTTCCTGAAGCACTGAAGGTCAGGTCTCGAAAGGCATCCACATGAGTGGGCAGCAGGGGCTTCCGGGGCTGCCATGGAGACCCCAGCCCTTCACCCAGAGCCCAGGCCTGTGAGTATAGAGACTCAAGCCTGGGTCCTCACTATCAGTACCTAGGGAGGTGGCAGCTGAGCCTCAGAGGCCAGGTGAGTCCCCCCACCCCTGCCCAGTGGGAACCGCCACAGCAGTGTCTCTGGGCCTGCTAGGCCGGCCTGTCCAAAGCTGGAGGCATGGGCCTGCCTCCCCCAATCCGAGTGCCCCCCAGGCTCACCGGCGCAGTAGCAGCTTGGGGTGGTTCTTGCTCTCCAGGTTCTTCTCGATGAGGTCGGAAAGCAGCTGCTTGAGCACGCCCGTGGCATATTCCATCTCGCCCTGCAGGGCCGTCATGATGAGCGAGGCCACGTTCCCGCGGTCGCGCATGGAGAAGCTGCGCTGCGCCTCCAGTGTGCGGATGAAGGTCAGCAGGAAGTGCTTCTTGGTCAGGAGCTGCCCAAACAGTGTCAGTGACTTCTCCACATTGGCCTGCACCTGAGGGAGCACACGGAGCTCTGAGCACGAAGGAGTACCCAGCCCCAGCCCCAGCCCCCGCCCCCAAGCTGACCGGTGAGGGGCTGTCCAGGCCTGGCCGGTATGGCAGGGCCCCATCAGAGGACAGGCCTGGCAGGCAAGTGACAAGTTGCCCTGACTCCTCAGCTCAGCGGGTCATTCCCAAGCTTTACCTGTCCTTAGCAAAATGGACATGACCTAGGTGCTGCCACCACTGTCTGTTGCCATGAGGGCAGCCCTGGCTACAGAGTCCCTGCGGCAGCCTGAGAAGCCCACTACAAGCCAACATGACAAAGGTGTTAGCAGTGCCGCTGGGTGCAGAATGAGAGGGGCTCCTCACGCCACCCACTCCATGGCTGGGCCCTTTGAACGGCAACCCCGGCAGCTGGCCTGCAACAGCTCAAAGGGAGTCCAACTCAATGCCCCCATACACTGGGAACCAGGAGTGCAAGTCTACCATCTCCCTCTGCCTTGACAATGATAACCAATGCAC
This sequence comes from Colobus angolensis palliatus, assembly GCF_000951035.1. NCBI lineage: Eukaryota > Metazoa > Chordata > Mammalia > Primates > Cercopithecidae > Colobus > Colobus angolensis. The sequence continues at coordinate 6,470,995 of NW_012116377.1, forward strand.
AATCAGCCTCTGCATCTCACGGATGAGGACACAAGGTTGGAGACAGGAAGAGGTTTGATTAGGGCCACACTGCAGGTAGGAAAAAGGAGTGGAGTAGAGGCATAGCTGGTTCCAGGGTCCCTACTCTCTTTCTCTTGTTCACACTAAGGTTTATCAGGGCAAGATGTTCCCTATTAGGCAAAGCCCAGAGCCACCAGTGATACCAGGCTCCCAGCCAAGGCCAACAGGTATCAGGCAGACAGGTAATGGCCCAGGTAGAACACACACAGTCACGGCTGAAAGAGACAGTCTGACAGACACAGCAAATGGAGGCACTGAGAGAGAGATACAACCTGGGGAAGCTGTGGAGCCCCGCGTGGCAGCAAGCCCAGGAACAGGATGGCAGCACTCAGCCACATGCAGCCCCAGGGCCCAAGGTGGGAAGGCCTGCTCAGTATCAGCTCAAAAGGGACTACCCACCAACAGAGCCACCACAGGGGACATGGGCTCCCCAACATCCAAGGCACATGGTGGGGGGGTGCCCTCAGCTGGAGAGTATGACCGAGCTGACCTGCTGAGTCCCTGGCTGTGGCTCGCCGAGGACTGCCTCCTAGCCTGCCTGCCACTGGGGGCCCTTTGGGGACGTGGGAGCCAGCCCTCTTTTCCCTCACCAGGCCACTGCCAAGGTCTATGGGGCAAAGCCCTACTCTCTGAGGCTCTGGTGCTATGCCAGCCACACGCTCCCATCCCAAACTGCCATAGCAGACTTCATCAGCCACCCGCACCTCCCAGCACACGGCCCCTGCCCAGCGAGGCTTCGCATCCAGAACCACCCAGCAGACCAGGCCAATGGAGCCGCAGGCGGGACCCCCAACAGAGGCAGGGCCCAAGGGGCAGCCACCGGAGAGGTGCCAGAAGCCCAGGCTGACAAGTGGTTTGCTGAGATGAGGCCTGGCATCCCATGCAGGCCCTGGGGCCAGAGCCTCTTCCTGCCCTCTGGAGGTACTTCATGGAGCAGAGCCACACTGGCCATTCCCCTGCCCCGGCCCCAGGGCTGAGGGCCCCACTGTGCTGGCCTGCTCTTGGTTCTGCCTCCTAGCACCTGCTCCCTACTCGGCTGAGCCCAGAGCCCTGCAGACCTGGACCCTCCCCCAGGCCGCACAGGCTGCCCCATACCATCCATCAGCACCCAAGGAGCCCCAAAGGCAGAAGACAGCAGCTGCCTCTGAGTTCCTGTGACCCCTGAGCCAGTGGTCCTACCTCCATCTCCTTGAGCACAGGGTGGTCCTCGATCCCGGGAAAGAGCACCCGCATGGCGTATGTTCGGTAGTCGAGGAAGGGGATGCCGGCACCGTCCAGGTCGTTGGTCAGCTCATGGATGTCTGTTTGCAGCTCTGCAAAGGCTATGGCCAGATGTGGCATCAGGGGCAGCATGCCCTGGTGGCCCTGCTCCATGCCCCAACCCTCCCACTCTTGGGGCCTACATCAAATCCTGGGCTCTGACACTTACTGGTTTCATGATCTCAAGGAAACTACTGTGCCTCTCCGTCCCCCAGCTACCACAGCCCTAGCACAGGGACAGTAACTCTCCTCTGTGAGCTTCCCACAGGATCAAGCAAGACAAGAGCAGAGAAAGCATCGGCACCAGGGGCAGGCTGGGCGGGGCCTCCTGCATCTCAGACACTGGCAGTTAAGCGTAGAGTAGCTTTGGAGTTCGGGCTCCTTCTAACCGCTGGGAGGTAGTGGGGTGCGGCCCAGGGCTGCAGGCTGTCCCCAAGCCCCCACACCACTGCATGTACATCTCAGGCCTGGTGCGCCCTCAATGTGGCCCACTCTGCTCAGGGCCAGCTCTGCCTCTGTCAGGAACAAAGGCAGGCAGGGCAGTGAAGCCCCTGACAGAACATTCCAGAGCTGTGAGGTGTCAGCCCTGCAGCAGCCCGAGGATCAGGCTATCTGATCAGAAGCCAGAGGAGTGCCAGACAGGCTCTGGGGGACATCTGACAGGTTTAATTAAGAGCTGGAGCCTTCGTCTCCTGGGCACCGCTGCCAGGCATCTAGTTATCTGCACCTGGCTGGCCTGGAGCAGCCGCCAGCCACCGCATCCACACATGCCAGCCTCACCAGACAGCCAGCCTCAGCAGGTGGGAGCACAAGGGAGGCCCAGGCCACCTGCCTCCCACCTGGCCCCAACACACACCTGCCTCTGGTCCCACCAGGGCTGCCCAAGAGGTAGGGCCACCCTCAGCCCACCACAGGGCCATGTAGGTTTGTCTGGGACTGAGAGGGCTCCCAGGATGCAGAACTTTGCATTTTAAGACTGGCTGAGTCCTGTGCAAACAAACACCCCATTCCAGTGGAGTCCCAGTGGAGTTCATGACAACCCCATGCTGGACCACATGGCTAAGGTCCTCCACTGCAGCAGCAGCACTCCTAGTATCTGCCCCCTAGAGCCCTGAACATGTGTGAGTTACTATCGGCAAATGCTCAAAAGTCTTGCCCAACATGGAACAGATTTCTGCCACTCACACCTGCCATGGATCAGGAGGATGGTGTGGCCTGACGCCCCCTATAGACGTATCAAGGACAAAGGTCAGCTCAGGCCAAGGTCTCTATGTGCCCAGGGACTGCCAAAGCACAAGGGCTCCCCATTGCTGCATGGCGGAAGCACCCCTCTCTGCTGCTCCACTGGCACCAGCCAACCCACCACCACTCCCAGTGCCTGCGGAAGTAGGCACTGTCACTGTGCTCACTCTACAGATGACAAGACTGAGGCACAGAAAGGTAAATAGCCACCCTCAGCCTTATAGCCCAGCTGGGATACAAACGCAAACAGTCTGGCTCTGAGTTCTGTGTCACAAGCAGCACCCCGAGGATGTGGTACCTGCCGCAGGGCCAGGCCCTGGTCAGGCACCCGCCCACTGCCCTGGGACCAGGCCTGGCACAGCAAGGCTATCAGGAACATTGTAAACTGAGCCGAAGCAGGGTGGGGGTGGTGGGAGGTAGGTGTGGGGATGAGCCAGGGCCTGGTTTGGAGGTGGCAGCTGCCCTAGTGAGCCCCAGCCCCAACAGACCTTCCTTGCATTCGAGGGCCACACGGGACTCCAGGTTGTCCATCTGGAGCTGTAGCCGCTTTAGTGTGCGGTCGGCATCTCGTGACTTGCGCTTGTAGGCGATGAGCACGGCCACGATGACCAGCAGTAGTAGACCCCCACCCCCGCCGATGCCCACGATGGCAGGCAGCGTCAGCAGGCTGTCTGAGTACACCTGCAGTGTCCCTGGCGAGAACTCGAAGCCGCCAGCCCGCACCTGCCGGTGGGTGGAGGCTACTCAGGAGCCACCCATGCTTTCCACAAAGCTTGGGAGCCCCTCCCGAAGGGCAAGACACACACACACACCTGCCTGTGGGCAAGGTCCCACCGACAGGGGCACAGAGTGGTCAGCAGGGTGACACCGGGACCCACGGTCAGGCGCCTGTTCAGTCAGGGCAGCACTGGCATGGCAAGGGCTCAGGGTGGGTAGGCAGTCTGGGGGGCTCAAGGAGGTAGCAGGCTGAGGGCTAAGGCAGGGCCTGCACTGGAGCTGAGCACCCTCTGAGCTAAGGGTGAATCTGGGGCAAGGTCAGAGCTGGGGCTGTGCTAGTGGGGCAGGGTCCACAGGTGGGGCATGGCTCTCCCAGCTCCGCATCCCCGGTGGACGGACGCACCGTGACCTTGTGCTGCCCTGTGAGGTTGGGCGCCTCGCAGAGCAGTTGCGTCTCCGACACCGTAAGGGTGCAGGGTGTGGAGCCGATGAGCACTGTGTAGTTGAGTCGGGAGTTGCCGGGCGCAGGTGGCAAGAGGTTCCGGCCCTGTAGGAGGTGGGGGTGAGCCAGAGCCCAGGACAAGGGGCCTCCTCCCTGGTACGGCCCAGCCTACGGGCAACAGTGACCCACCTTGAGGATGAGTGGGGAGCTGGGTTTTAGCTCCAGCAGGCCAGTGGGACTGAGTGGCTCCAGTACGGGGTCAGGGTAGTAGAGGAAGGAGGTGGAGTTGAGCACAAGCAGGGAGCGCACGTTGTCCATGACGAAGCCCAGCTCATCCGGTCGCTCCCCCAGCTCCGGTGGGCTGCGCACAGGGTTGGCCACAGACGGGGCGCGGCATACCATGGTGGTGTCATTGTACACCAGGCAGCCCTGGAGACACAGGGTAGGGATGCTGGGCAGGACCTCCCCGAGTGGCCCGGCAACTCTCAGTGACAGAGCCCCTGGCCTGGGGGCTGCCTGCTCCCTGCATAGATGATGCCAGGCACCAGCAGGGCAGGTCCTGGGCCACCCACCCCACATGGACCAGGGACATGTGGCCTGAAGGAGAGGTGTGCACAGCCAGCAGCCCAGAGCCAGACCTTCCACCTGCCAAGCAGGACAGGTGCCTCCCCAGGGGTCTCCAGGCACAGTCAAGGTTGGCATAAGCTGGGAAGAGGCAGGGGTAGGGGTAGGGACACGAGCATTTATAGCAGGAGCCCCATCCCAGGTGAAGGCCTGGACCGACGTGGGCAGCTGAGGGCAGGGACTCACGTTCTCCCTCTCAATGCCTCCGTACTTGGTCCGGATTCGGGGCTCACGGACAGTGGCCAGGTTGGTGCCCGTGACCGTTAGGAGGGTCCCACCACTGGAACAGAACAGGGGTGGGGGGTCACCAGATGATGCTGGGCCCAGTGAGCTGGAAACACAGGCCACAGCTCAGCCAGGCAAAGCCTGCCTTCCCCAAAGACAGGAAACAGATGAAAGCTCTTGGCAAGGGGTGCTTCCCAGCAGGACAGTACCCAGCATGCAGGAGGGCCACCACCAAGTGCCTGGTGGAAGAGCTCCCGGCTCGGCGCTGCTCTCAACAGCTGGGGACAGGGAATGGGTGTTGCTGGGCCCCACCTGTTGATGCTCCACTCGGGGTCGATCCTCAGGATGGTGGGGTCCTCAGTGTAGTTGTACTTCACCTCGGGGTTGGTGAGCTGGGCGCGGTTGATGTTGATAATGATGGGAACACTGCCAGGGCTCTGCCCGGGGGGTGTCAGGCACCGGATCTCACGGGAGTTCCTCCTGGAGGTGCCCGGGTGGGACAGTGAGGAGCACACAGGCGGAACTCAGGCAGGTGGAACGCAGATGCATTGAGGAACAGTGGGCAGGGCGCCATCTGTCACAGGTACTGCCTTGGGTGGCTGCATACTATCACTGCTACTTTCCCTCCCGGGACTGTGTATGTCTGTCCTACCCTCGCCCTGGCTCCCAGCCCCTTCAGGCCCCCACTGTTGCCCAGCCTGGCATTTGGGACCTGGTTTGCCGCCTCTCCAGGTCTGCTTTCATCACAGCCTCCCTGTCACCCACACCCACTCCAGGTGACCCTGGCCAGGGCTCCACACCCAGCAGGCCTCTGCCTCCCCAGAGGCAGTGAGCATCAGGCCCACCCCACGCATGCCAGGCTGGGAGGTAGGCTCACGCTGCCCTCCCTCTGTCCCTAGGGAGGGCTGGCGAGACTAAGCCCTGGCCTGACCTTCCCTGTCTGTCCCAGGGCCACCCTCACTCAGCCCGTGCTCCAAGTGCTGGGAGCTGAGTGCCCATTCCTACTACCCTGGGCCAGGCAGACACCTTCCCTCTTGGCACCTGTCGCCCTATCCCTGCATCCCAGGGGGCTGTCAGGAGACTAGATGAGCTGGCCCAGGTGTCATGGGGACACCCCACCCGCACCTGGGTCCAGACCTTCAGCTCTTTCACCACTGCCAGGAGCCCCACAGCCGCCAGGCCCCCTCAGCTGCAGACACCAATGATTAGTCTGATAACAGGTAATTACCAGAGGAAAATATTTAAAGGGACGTTCCATTATCATCCCTAATCTAAAATTATCCACTTCAAGCCTCCGGGCTTTTGTTAAGATTTCTGTTTTCTCTCTTAAAATTTTTAAAAAATACTTCTTATTTTGTACCCAAGGGATTCCCCATACCCACAGGGAAGAATCAGGGCAGAGGCAGCCAGGTTGCCCTGCCCCCAAAGGCAGGCCCCGCCCCCGTCACCGCCCAGTCCTCCCACTCTGGAGGTAGCCCGTTTCCATGGTAACCTCCGCCTCTGGGTTTCACAGTGATCACCGCAGCCAGGCTCTCCATAGCCTCGTTGCCCAGGCAACAAGAGGGGGCATGCAACCATCTGAATCAGGAGGGGCAGCCAGGCCCCCACCCCCACCTGCACCCCGTACCAGGAGAAGGAGCAGGGCCGGCCACCGACCGACACAGCCACATCACTGCCTGCATTCAGGTGACTTCCCTCGATGCCAATCCAGGTGCCCCCTGACAGAGGCCCGCGGGAGGGGCTCACACGGTAGAAGGTTGGTGTCTGCAGGAAGAGGGAACTTGCTGAAGCTCCAGGAAAGTCCCCCTGGGGCCACATAGGGACAGGCCCCACTTGGCCTGCTTACCCCTCCAGTTCCCCAGACTAGGAGCCCGCATGCCCGGGAGCTGCACTTCAGAGGCAGTACTCCCAGGTTTCTCAGGCACAGCCCAAGGTGAGCCAGGGAGCCCTGGAGCTAGCCTAGGCACAGGAGGGGAGGGGCAGCACCCAGGCCGTGGAAGAGCAGTGGCAGAGCGTGGCCAGACAAGGGGCCCTGAAGAGGCACAAGAGCCCTCAGTGGCACCCTCTCAGAGAAGCAGGGAACAGGGAGAGAGGGAGGGCGGCAGACTCACCACGAAGGTGAAGCGCTTGGGTGACAGGGCGCGGTAGTGCGGTGAGCAGTCCCGCACGCACACCTCCACCAGGGCATCGTGGGCCCGCACGGAGCTGGCGTCCCCGATCTCACAGACGATCCTGTGGGCAGGCGGGCCTCAGGGATTGCAGGAGCCCCGCCCCGTCCCGCCCCGCGCACACCCAGGGCTGTACTCACTGCTCCGCACTGATGTACTCGCTCTCCACGGGGCTGCATAGCACCTTGCCCACGCGCACGCCCAGACGCACATCCTCAAACCGCAGGCCCAGGTTCTCGCCTGTGATGGTGAGCCGCGTGCCGCCCTGCCTCGGGCCCGTCTCGGGGGACAGCTGCCGGAGACAGAGGCTGGGGTACAGGCGTCCCGCCGGGCGTAGGGTTTGGGGTCGTGCGGGGCGGGGCGGGGCATGGGGTGTGGGGCAGGGCTGGGGGCCCTACCTTAAGGATCTTGGGGTCGGCGCAGCGACTGCTGCCGTGACGCGCGTGCATCCAGGATGCAGGTGTGTCGGCCGCGCAGTGGTGCCGCAGGGAGCAGCGGCGCTCGGCCACGCACCAGCCGCATTCGAAGCGCGGGTCGGCCTTGAGGCAGAGGCCGCAGCTCTCGCGCAGGGCCGGGCACTTGTAGAGGTGTGCTGCGGGGAGGGGTGCGGTCAGCTCGGGCCCGCCCACCGCCCACCCCGCCCGGGCGCCCACTCACCCTGGATGTTCTGTGGGTTGTCGATGACGAAGTTGCCGTTCCACACGACCGACAGGTTCACTGGCAGGTCGCTGACGTCGTTCCCCTCGTAGGAGTACTGTTGGGTGATGGGGAGGTCAGGCTTCCCAGCTAAGCGGCCTCCAGGCCGGAGCCTCAGGTCCACAAAGCCGCCAGGGCGCTAGCTCTGGGGGAAGTTTCTGCAGCCACAACCGCTTCCTCTCCACCCTCACCCTACACAGGGCTTCCTTCCTGGCTCTAGAGGTCCCTCTCTCCAGCCTAGCAACCATATGAGGTGCCCTTCCAGGGGAACCTCTGTGCTTCCCACAGTCACCTCTGTGGCACCCCCTTGGAGACCACCTCCAACCACAGGCAGCCTCTGACCACTCCCTGCAGTCAGCCAGGCTGGGAAATCAGGACTCCTAGCTGGCCCTAGAATACGCATCAGCATGCTCTGTGAACCTCAGTATCTTTGCTGAATGGGCCAGGAATGCCCTGCCTTGAGATGGGAGATCTGTGTCCCCAGACTGAGGCAGAGACAGGCAGAATCACTGTCAGGTGCAGCCCTGCTCCCCGTCCCCTCCCCAACAAGGCTGGACTGGGCCCAGGGGAACTGCCCCTCCCAGGGAGCCTGGCTAGGGCTCCAGCTGTGCCCGACTTTCTGCCGCGGATGACCTCAACTCTGTTCCCGTGCTGGGGTGGTGCAGGGAGCCCAGCGTCTCCAAAGGGCGGCCCAGCAATTCATCATTATTTTGTCTGCAGGAATTTAATTGGATCCTATCAAATTCCCTGATACTCCCGCTTCCCTTTAAACACAGCTGAAGGGAAGATTAATGTGGGCCTGGTGAGAAGGGAGGGTGGGGAGGGAGACGCAGGTGGAAGGTGCAGGGCAGGCGAAGACTTGGTGATACAGCAGAAATGTCTGGAAAGGCTGGACGGCAGAGGGAACTCCAGATAGCTGTGGTGGCCAGGAGCGATCCTCATGGCAGACCTGCAACCCACCATGCCCCAGGAAGCCTGTTGTGACCCTCCAGAGCCTACCCCACCCTGCTGGGACAGACCAGGAGTCAGCCAAAGGGCTGCAGACCTCTGACCCCATCAAGGCCCTCCCCAGGGCTTCCAGGGGATGGGGTCCAGCCAAGACCTTGTCGACTGCCCAGTGCCCCACACAACAGCCCAGCCACCTGCCCCTGCAGTGAGTTCCTGGAAGCCCACAGCTCCCTGGATCACACCTGTCCTGAGCAGGTGAGACAGAGGCCTGCTGGGAGTGCAGGACTTCAGCCCAGGCCTCCAACTGCTGGGCAACTGGGCCCCACTTCCCCACCACTCAGGAAACAGCTGGCTCTATAGAGATCCCCTGTCGCTGAACGTACTGCACCTGACAGTAGAGCTTTTCAAACACTATTGGGTCAAATCTGAAGGTCCACACATACTCTTCTAGGACCACAGGCAACACCCGTCTGCTAGTGTGCAAGTGCGGGCCAATGGGAGTGTTTTCTGCATTTGGCCAGGGATGGACGGAACCATGCACTCTGGCACCCTGACCTCTGCCCTCCAGGAGCCACAGTGATGAAGGCTGGCTGCCACCTGGCTATTCCTACACACACTCAGACCTGACGATCAGCCCATGCCTAGGACCCACGGAGACTGCAGTGTGCGAGTCCCATGAGTCTGGCTGCTGTCCACTCCCACACTCAGGCTGCTCCTACTACACATCTGGGTGCTCTCAGCAGCTACCACGACAGCATGGGCCCCTTGCAGCCCACTTGCCCACATGACCTAGGCACATCTGAAGGGCCTGGCAATGGCCTGGGGAAGCCAGGAGCGGCTTCTGACTCATCAGAGATACATGTGAGCACGTGCACCGCCCTTTGTGAACAAGCACACGCCAGGACCCAGGGCCATGAGGATAACCGGCCCATTCCAGCTCACGGCCCCCAGCCCCTGGCCCGGCCACCTCACCGAGGAATTCTGGCACTGCAGGCTGGAGCTGTTGAAGCGCAGGGCGGTGACACGGGCCGGGCTGCCTGGGATGTGGAAGAGGCACTCATATCCACGCTGGCCTGACTGTGGCTGCGGCAGGTTCCGAGCGGCCAGGGTGATGGGCTTTACCACTCCCACTGGCACATAGATCTGGGTGGAGGGCAGGATCTGTGGGCAGTCCTGGGGATAAGAAGAGTTTGGCTGAGCCCGGGGGTGGAGACCAGTGAGCAAGGTGCACCTCACTGCACTCCAGATGTGCACTGGGCCTGTGGTGCTCCCAGCCAAGCACCAATGTACCCATTTTATGCACTGGCAAGCTGAGAACTGCTGGCTGGGACAGTGACTGCATACTGTGATCCAGACAAGCTCTATTACCTCTGGCCCCTGAATGCCCTGTCCCATGTTCTAGGACCCCCACCATTCCAGACACCAAAGGAGCCCCATCTGGCCAGCAGGTGAAAAGGCCCCAGAGGCAGGAAAGAGTGGGGTTCTGGGGCTGCAGGCTCTGCACTGGGGGCCCAGAGAGTGTATAAAAATAACCAGAGCCCAGCAGAAAAACAGGCCTGGCCTCTGGGGCCAGCATTTCAGCAACAATAACTGATGCAATGGCCCAGCTTCCTTGCAGCGTGGCTACTGCTGGCCTCAGGAGATGGTCCCTTGGGAACACTGAGAAGCTGGGCTTTAAATAGGGATGCTGAAAACAGGCTGTAATCCCCAAGCTCTGCAACAGCCCCCAAGGCAGGCAGGCAGGCCCAGGCCCAGCTCTGCAGAGATTTTCCAGGACCCAGGAAGGGGCCTGGACTCTGGCCCAGCCCCTCAGGAGCTCCAGGGAAGCAGAGTTAACAAGGCCCAGCTGGGCAAGCTGACCACTAATCTCTGGGTCTGCAGGGATGCCCCTGTGTCCACCAGGGAGAAGCAGGTGGTGGCACCTTGCAGCTAGGGCCACTGGCCCCAACTTAGGGGCTGCACTTGCAACTGTGTGTTCCCACCACAGCTGCAGCCGGAAGGCACAGGCACACACAGTGGCCGTACCTATGCCACACCTCCCTGGCAGTCTGAGGTGCACCCAGTGACTCTGCATGCTGAGGGTCAGGCTGGAGTCTCACTGTGACACAGGCCTTGTCACCCTAGGGCCCCAGCCATGAAAACGGGTGGCTCAGGGCACTGAGACTCCTTTCAGTCCAAGCTAGGCTGCCCGTGAGCTCTAGAGAATGGTCAGTCTGACACCAGCTAGCTGCCCCCACTGTCCACCCAACTGAAAAATGCCCAGAGGAGCCCAGGCAGCTCAGCCTGCAGCAAGCCAGAAGGCAACTATGGTGAGGCCTGGGCTTCTTTGGTGCCTGTAAGTCCAGGAAACCTCTTGGCACAAGACATGAAGCTGGCTCACCCAGCATGAGGTCTCAGTCATGGCCCACCCCTAGAACCCAGGTCCCAGCCAGGAAAAAGCACCACCCACCACAACACCAGTGTGAGTGTGTGGGCCCAGCAGGCATCGAGGCCAATGTGGCTGGCCCCTACCTGCCTGCCCCATCACCCTGAGGCTGGCCTGTCCCCTCACCACCCCCGCCCTCCACCAGGGGCAGGAAGCTGACTGGCTGTCTGGGCCACACCCGGTCCCCTCAAGTGCTCCCCGCACCCCCACCCCATCTCCTCCCCAACACCAAGCTGAGTGAGAACCCAGGAAGCTCTGTACCCATGCGGCCCACTGCGTCAAGCCTGGGCTAAAACTCCAGTGATCACCTGACTCCACTTGGCCCGATTCTGACCCAGGCCCACAGTGGCATGGGTCTCCTGGGATCAATGACAGTTCAGAGCCAGGTCCAACTGTCCCCAAAGGCTCTGATTACAGCCTTTTCCCCAGTGCACAGTCTCCCAGGTAAAAGGCTGGAGGTCCCTCTTCAGAGCCAGGTCCAGTTGTCCCCAAAGGCTCTGATTACAACCTTTTCCCCAGTGCATAGTCTCCCCGGAAAAAGGCTGGAGGTCCCTCTGGGAAACGCTGGGGGAAGACTAACCGGGTGCATTTTGCCAGTGCACCAGGCTCCTTCCTCAAGGGACCCCAGCCTCCCCTTCACGCAAGGAGTCTACAGACCTACTCAGGTCTGGGAGCCGACTGGCAGGGCACACAAATGTTATGTGAAGACGCAAACCACACCCCGCCCTTTCTGCAGAGTCCAGAAACAGGCATTTCTAAGAGAAAGTCCTGACTTAGCGCGTCTCATGAGCTCTGCTTCGGTGGGGGCTCCATGTGGGAGCCCTTAGGCCCTAGGCCCTGGCACACAGAACCAGCTGCCTCCATGGGCTCAGTCTGGCGGCCCTTCCCATCAACATGCACAGGCCACTCCGCCTTCAGACAAAACACACAGACCCCAGTGTGCAGGCAGGCCCAAGAAGGGGCCACAGAGACCCCCTCCCAGCATGGGGGCAGGGGGCGGGCAGCGGCCTTGGGGGTTAGGCCTGGCTATCTCAGCAGGAAGCTGGATGTAGTATGCTCCTGTCTCAGGAGGTGGCTCGAGGAACCCACCAGAAACAGAGATGGAAAGAGGGCTTGTGAGGGGTGGGGACGCCACTGGCCATTGTGCCCTGGGTCCAGGAGGACTCATGTCACGCCCCTTAGGAACAGCTCCATAAGAATCTGGGACTCAAGCTAAAAAAAAAGAGTAAAGTATTTGTGGAGAGAATCCATTGCCCACACAGTCCTGCGACCCCCCAGCCCAGCCCTGCCTGCTCTGCCTCCCCATGCCCTGAGGCCCAGGGCCACCACTCCAGGGCCTGTTTCCTCCACTCCCCAAGGGTGCCCCGAAGTTCATGGCATGGATGGGGAAGGCTCAGGGAAGGCCACCACTGAGGAATTGGGCTATCTCAGCCCCAAAACCACCCCAAGCTGCCCAGGGCCCTGCTACCACCCTTGATGACCACCGTGCTTTCCCCACCGCCTGAACCCTAGGCGGCGCACAGCGCCAGAGCCAGTGCATCTGTACACCCACCCCACAGTGACTTCACACCCAGCTCTCCCTGGCCCGAGAGGCCCCAGGACCGGTTCCCGCCTCAGATTACACCTTGCACTCTGCCCACACCCCAGGATACCTTGGCCTGGCTCCTTGGACGGGCTGCACCCCCAGGGAAGCCCCCCACTGTGTCCCTAGCTCCCACACACCCACTGTCATAGGCAGTCATCCTGACACAGGCACTGTGGTCCCTGCTGCCCCGGGCTACCCTCCACTGCTGTCCTGTGCCCTGATGTCATGCCAGGGAACAGAAAAGTCCAGTCCAGAGGGTGACGGTGGGGGCCTCTGTGAGAACGGACCCAGAGAAGAGAAGGCCGTCATGCAACTTCCTCAGTCCCCAGCCCCCAGTCCCCAGCCTGGCAGGGAAGTGCAGCCCAGCTGCAGTCTCCAAGGTCTCCCTGGCAAGCAGAATCTGCCCCCTCCAGCCAATGGGTGTAGTATCCACAGCAAAGGAAAGGGACCTGGCTGCAAGTCCTGGCTCCACACCCACAGCCAGAGCCGGTGGGTGTGGGGGCCGCCACAGCTCCAGCCCCAGCTTCGCCACTCAGCACCTGTGGGCCCTGGGTCCTGCCTTGTCCTGCTTTAAGCGCCTCAGGTTCCAAAAGGAATAGCCCGCTACTCATAAAGCCAGTGCCTTGCCCAGCCCGGAATAATTACTACCTAATTACTAGCAATTACTACTCAGCGCCTGGTGACTCCAGAACTCACCAGCCTTCAGGCACATTAGGCCAGCAAGCTCCCCTGCCTGACACCGAGGCCTCTGTGCCTGCCCAGCCAGGCACCCGCACCCCAGGCTCTGCGCGCACCCGCTCTGCAGCCTGACAGTGCCCCCCATTGCACCCAGGAGCCTGTGTCTGCAGCTCCCACACAGAGGCCCAGGGGCAGAACTCATCTGAGGCTTCTCCCCCTCCCTGAGTGTCACAAAGGACACCCAGGGGTCACCAACAAATACCACAGGCCTGGCTTCAGGCCAAGACAGTGACCCCACAGGCCTCTCAGCTGGCATCCAGGGCCACCTTACTGACCCAGGCTGGTGGTGCATGCACCACACACTGACATCCCAGACACCCACAGGCGCTCCCTGGGCCAGGCCTCTCAGGTGACATCCAGATGGGATGTCTCAACCCAATTCTGCTCCACCTCTGAAAACCTGAGCCTCACCCTTGCCCGGCCTTACCTCAGACACATTCACACGGCCCTCCAGGAAGGCGCAGTCAGCCACGTTGTGTGTGCACACATGGCGGTATTTGCACCAGTGGCAGGGAAAGGAGCCGTTGACACAGGACAGGCAGCTGCAGGGAGAGGGTGGGTGCTGAAGCCTGGGGAACCGCAACCATGTGGGGTCACCCACGATCAGAAGGACACCGTGCCGCCCCTGTTGGTATTCATAGTGCCACCTCAGGGCCTTGGCACTGACTGCCCCTGGCCTGTAAAGTTCTTCCCCCAAACCTGAGTGTGGCTACCCCTCTGCCACCTCACACCTCCCTGACAGCTGGTCTTGCCTGCCCATGCCCACCCTCCTGACCCCAAGCTCCCTCTCCTCTTTGCCGCTTTTTCCTCCAGAGCCTTGATCATCACCTGACTGCCAGCCAGGCATGGATACTCGCACCAGAAATGTGTTAGTGCAACTAAGGAACTTCATTTTAAGTCTTGATTCCTTTTACCAAACTTAGATTTAAACTGAAGCAGCATGTGCTGCCACAGAGCTGGACAGGGTCATGCACATCACCTCCCTGCAGAAAGCAGGATCGCCAGGGCAGGAGCTTGTCTGTTTTCCTCTGATACACCCCAGGGTCTGCCAGGCTGGCCACTGTAGGTGCTCTGCCCACAACTTAGCCTTGCATAGGGCTGGCACCTTGCCATCTCAACAGCCTCCAGAAACATACCGCCTCCATCTCCTCTCCAGGATCTCCTGACCTGCCAGCTTCCCCAACCACCCTGCTTCTCCTGCAGCCCCTGGCCCCCTCCAGGCCTCTGCCCCAGAGATCCCCCACCCCACCTGGGACAGGAGATGCTGCATCCTGGAAATAAAAAGCCTGCCTGGCTCACGGCAGTTGCTCCACAAAGAGCTGTGACAGAGTCCATCTGTGAGTCAGTCAACAAACAAAGACATACCCAAAGAGCCAGGTACCTCCTGTCTCTGAGGCCAAACCCTACTGCCTCAGCCTGGGTCTTCTGGGTCAGGGAAGGAGTGAGGGCTCTCCTCTGGGCTCACAGTGGGACTCATGGGAGGCCCCCAACTCCTCCCATCCTTCCTCTGAGGCTGGGGGTACTCACAGCCAAAATGGGCAGCAGGCATAGCAGCTGCCTCCCAGACATGCTCCCTGCCCAAGCCAGGGGACTGCACAGGGGCCAGCACCAACCAGAAGGGACCTGGATGCTACATCATCCAACAGTAGCCTCCCACAACCAGAAGCAGCAGGCACCCAGGGGCCGTGTCTGGGCCCCTGCCCAGGCCCCCAAACCAGCCCTCAGCTCCTTCCTGAGTGCCTCCCCTCCACGCCAGTGCCCATGGACCACTGTCCATACCACGGTGGCAACAATGCACAATGTGCCCTTGTAGCCATACACAGCCAGCTGGGGCCCTACAAGATCCCTGTGTGGCAGGCACTGCCGCCCACTCTGACTGCTGCCCCCTGGTGCACCTGCCCCAGCCTCAGGAACCCTCTGCACTCATGGCCTTGCCCTGGCTGGCTCCTCTACCTGCAAGCTGCTCTCACAGTGACCTCTCCTCTCTCCCGGACCCGGCCTTGGGAGCCCCAGTCACAGAATCACCATCTGCTGCCTGGCCACATGAGGGCAGGTCTGCAGACGGCAAGCACAGTGGGACCACAGGGACGGGGGTGTGGCAAGTAGCCCAGGTCCAGGTGGGCAGAGGGGCCCAGGGACACTCACGACTGGTGGACACTGCAGTTGTAGAAGACAAAGTCCACAGACGCGAACTTCTTCCCTGTCTCCTTGGACTTCAGGTAGAGTTTCACCACCCGCTGGTCTCCTGCAGGAGCAGCACGGCTGAGTCACCAGGACCACTTGCCCAGGACCCCCGCACAAGTCTAGTCCAGACAGCGGAACGACTTGCCCGGAGACCCTCCTAGCTGCCACCATCAGTCACGTCAAACATGCGTCCAGCCCCCTCAGCCCCCAGGTGACCAGGGCCTAGGATCTGCCCTGCTTGCCTCCTGCTCAGTAGCGTGAGGGGTTCAGAACTGCGAGACTCTCCCCAGGCCCCCAGGCTGCCTGCTCCTGGGGAAGAGCCTGCAGAGCGACTGTCCAATGGGCTGTGGTAGCCAGAGGGGTCCTGCACCCCAAGTCCCCATGACACTGTCCCCCACCAAACCTGCGCCACACATGGCCCACCACTCACCCGCTCCCACCTCCAGCCTGCGGCCCCCCGCAAGACCTCAGGTATCTGCCATGTGGTCCCTTCATCCCACCTACCCTGCCCTGCTCTTCCACCCTCTAGGTCACCATGGGACACCTAAAGACCTTAACGCCAGTAGGGATAGCAATAATTATGGTAGCGGAGGTGAAGTATGCTCACGTGTCTACGTCTATTCCTACTGTAAGTATATGGTGAGCCCATAAGATAAATCCTAAGAAGGATATATCCGCTGTCCACCTCCCTGGCAGGAAGGCTCTCGCTCTGGCTGCACGCCTGGAGGGTTTTCTCTACTCCCAGACCAGCAGGTGATGAGACCCCCCCCCATATCAGCTGCACCAACATGCCCTTGGAACTGAACAACGGAGGTGCTAAACAGGCAGCAACTGGATTGCAGCCCTGGACCTGGCCAGGCAGCAGGCACCACTGTGTTGGGGCCACTCACCCTGGCCCCGCGTGATGGGCGCCACCTCCCGGGCGGAGGGCGAGCGGCAGTGGATCCGGCCATCCTCCAGGACGCTCTCAGATTCTGTGAAGTCCTCGAAGGAGCAGTTGACACCAGCTGAGAGGTCAGGCACATTCCAGGCCTGCAGCACGAGCTGGGCAGACAGGAGGAGGCGTGGTGAGCAGGGTCCCCATGGCTGTCCCCCACCGCTTACCACCTGGGGTGCCACACTTACTGGGACCTGGGACATGGTGACAGACACGTTACGAGGCTGCACAGTCAGCTGCACGCACTGCAGCAAGTCCGCGGCAAAGCGCTGGGGCTCGTCTGCTCGCTCACAGGCGTCCCGCCTCGAGCAGCTGCAGGCAGAGGGGTTGAGGCTGTGCGGGTGGGGAGACTTACAGGGCTTGCATGCCAGGCAGGACCTGGGCAGAGAACTCAGGGTGGCTTGCCATGCACCAGGCTCCCCCTCCTCACTGTGAGACCACCATGGCCCTCCCCAACTGCCCCTGCCCCCCTGCCCAGACTCACATGCTGTGCAGGACACACCAGCCACAGTGGGGGTCCCGTGACCCCAGACACAGCTCACAGGACGTGTACTGCACACAGCTCTCCACAGGCACCCGCGTCACCTGGGGTGGGGGAGGTGTCAGGCCCCTCCAGTACCACCCCAGGGGTCCCAGCCATCCTCACCTCTGACTCCCTACTCTGCTCTCCTTAGGCCTGGGGAGGCCCTGCACTTCTCAGTCTATTCAAAGGCAGATCTGGCAACCCTGCCCTGGCCAAGCCAGGTCGCACAGGTCAGGCCTGTGCCCTGGAAACCCAGGGGGCAGCAGCCAGAAAAAACAGTCCATATGGGATAAACCAATCAAAGAAGCACCTGCAGCTTCAACCAGAGTTCCTCTCCATCTGTCTGGACTCCATCCCAGCTCTGAGCTTCCCCAGGGATCAACAGGCTTGGCAGGTCCCAATCCCAAGCTCCAATGCAGGTCCAGACAACACTCAGAGGGGCAGGCTGGGCCTCAGCTCACTCTGACTCGTTGGCTCAGCCCAGCATCCCAGTGCCCACGGAGACACGTCCCTGAGGTCCCCAGGAAGGCAGAACCCCACTGTGCCCAGGAGGGGCAGAGGAAAAACGAGCCAGCCGCAAGTGGAGGGAGGCCTGGCCTCAGCTGGTGTGCCCAACCTGGCCCCACCTGCCCCATCTGCCCACCCTCCAGCTGCCACGAGGTTACTAGGTTGGGTCAAAGGGCAGGGGTGGACTCCAGGCAGGCCAGGCCAGGGACTCAAGTCCATGGCCTTACAGAACTGGGCCAGGTATCAGGCTGGGTAGACCAGGCCAGCCACAGCCCCCATGGGCAGACCCACTGGACAGAGACCCAGCCCTAGGCCTGAGGACTCAGGGGCCCAGCACACACCCCAAACTCTCCAGTGACACCTGCCTCTGAAATCGCTCTTTCACACATCTGTTTCTGTGGTCAGGAAGTCAACAGGGGAGGGGTGGGAATTCCAAACCCAGCCCAGGAAAACATGGAGGCAGCAATGAGGCTGTAGGGCCCCTGGTGACCAGACCAGTTCCCCTGCAGACCCAGTCGAGCCCACAAATCTACAGGGAGGCAGAGCACAGACCAACTTGAAACCATTTTCACCAGGAGCCACAGACGCCCAACTTGTGATGTGGCCCCACCTCTACTGCTCTGTGACTGGGGTTCCTGGTAAAAGGGCCCCCACCTTCAGCCACACCGTCTGACTGGTGCAGCACCCACCTGCTTCTCAGTCATGGCGTAGAGGTACTGGTGGTTGGGGCTGAGGACGAGGTCTCGCAGGATGGGGCTGCCCTCCTGGGCCACCACGCTCTCATAGGCCAGGGCGGGCCGGCCACTGGGGTTCGAGAGGTCCACCAGGATCTGCAGCAGCAAGGGGTCCTAACTGGGGCTATGCTGATAACTCCCTGACCCAGCCCCACCCCCCATCGAGGGTCAAGAGTCTAAAGCCCTTCCCCAAGCTGCCCAGACATGCATGAGCAGAGTACCAGCGCCAGCCATACTCACTCTCCACATCCCCAGCTCCAGCCCCAGTGCAGGGCAAACTCAGACCCCAACAGGCCAGTCTAGGACTCAGCCCCTTTATCAGTCAAGAGAGGCCAGGGGGTATTGGGGCCTGGAGACAACCACAGCCCAGCACCCACCATGGAGCAGCACGGCCACACCCAGAGTGAAGGCTACAGGAGTCCCAAGGGTGCCTAGCCATCCCTGGGGCCAGGCTGGGCTTTTGAAGGAGGGATGTTGGTTGTGGGGAGCAGAGGCCAGGGTTCGCAGGAAGTCTAGGGCAGTGGACCAGGAGACTCCAGGATGGGGTGTCCTAGGGGTGGGGGCATCCCAGCAAGGCAGTGGAGGAGGATGGGCGTCTCATTGGCATGGAAATGTATTCCAGATCCCAAACAAACCAGGCGTTAATTAGCCAGCTCTTCTCCTCCGCAGCTTGCGATGCTGCAAGTATTTTTAGTTGCTCTTACCAAACAAATGTATTTAATTAACAGAGAGACCCAGGGGGCTTTCCAGAGATGGGACTCTTGGGGCGTGTCTGCCCAGCTCTGAGTCCAGGACAGGCTCTCAGGCTGCGGGCTGTGGCCTGCTTCTCCTAGCCTGACCCGCTCCTGCTCCCGCTCTACCTCTCCACTTCCACTTCAGGGCAGGAGCCTGGGCCCAGACTCCGTACCCCTCCTCTGTGTCCTCACGGTGATAGGGCAGGGCAGGGCAGGTCCGGGGCGGCAGGGCCCAGCGAAAGCCCCTGGTTGGAGCCCGATCCATCAGGCCTGGGCTGAGGGTGGCCAGCCAGGGTGGGGCGCTGTGTTTCTGGGCCAAAGAGGCTGTCGGCTGGGAGAGGGGGAGGGCTGCATTCCTGAGCGCCGCCTGCCACCCCCTACATCCGCTCAGCTGCCTCGCCACCAAGCAGGCTTAAGTCAAACCAGACCCGGAAGAGTGGAGCCCAGAGCTGGGCAGGGGAGGAGGCGGCCAGGATGGGCCTAGCTGTACTGGCTGCAGGGCCATGGCCCATGGCCTCTGGGAGGAGAGAAGCAGGGACAGCGGGCGGCCTAGGGGCAACCAGGTCACAGCCACCCAGCACCCCTGCCGGTGGGGCCTGGACGGCACCCACACCCGCACCCAGTGCACCCGCACCTGCCTGCCCTGCAACCACAAGAGGAGTGGGAGTCCTTGTTCAAAATGACCACTGGCCTAAGGCCTGCCCGATGGACGCTTAGGATGCCAGCACCACAAACCCCCTGCCTTGCTCTGGGTCAGTGGCCAGACGGTAGGTACTCAGACCCAGGCGAATGCCAGCCAGGACCAGCCTCTGGGCCACACTGCCTGGGTCCAAACCTCTCTCTGCCTCTCTCAGACAGAGTTGTTCTGAGCATTACATGAGGACCAGGCCAGGTGTGCCAGGCAGGAGCAGGGGGACCCAGGGTGGCCAGGCCCACAGCAATCACCACACCTGAGCAGCCAACCACACATCTGGGCCAGTGGCTTAAGATAGTCACTAGGGAGTGGGGGCAGGAAGGCAAGGAGGGCAGGACACAGACTGGGTGGAAGCTGGGGCAGGCGTGCCCAGCGCGCAGACTTGCTGCTCCAACTCAGAAGACCCTGGTTAGGCACTGCGATTCCTCTCATTTCCTCCATCCCCATAGCCCTGTGGATATCCCCAGTGGTTTCCCACTGTGAAGCCCAGCCCCAACTCCCCCTCCCCTACCAGCACCAGGGGATATGGCCCCTGGTTCCTCTTGCCCCTGGCAGTAGGGCCTCTTCAGCCTAAGCTGATGGACCCTGGCCCAGCATGCAGGGAGTACTTGAGAGGTGTCTCAACAAGGACATGACCCACCTCCCCAAGAGCCAGGGCCACATGATGCCAGAGCCTGACCCTGGCCCGGCCTGCCAGGCATCCACCCACTCAGGGTTGGGGGCACAGATGTCACACCAAGGGGTGAAGAAATGGGTCAGGGAAGGGCAGGTCCAGGAGGCACACCAGCTCCAAGGCAAGAAACGGTAGGTGAGGGGTGCAAGGAGGGGTCCCAGGAAGGGAAGAAGCCATAGGAGCCATGGGCTGGGCCCCAGGCTCCAGAATGCTCTGCTCCGCCCAGCAGCATGCCATCCGGACAGGTGGCTCTGACAGCTGCAGCCGGGAGCACACGCGTCCAGCTGTCCATCCGCCATGTACCCATCTGTCCACCCACCTGCCCTGCACTGGGCCACCCCCACCCCTTCACACACACAGGCTGGGCCCAGAGAGACAGAGCTCCAGGAGAAGCCACGGCATGGCCAGTGTGAGTGGAGCATTGAGGAGGCTACTACGGCACAGCACACCAGGCCAAAGGATGGACGCGACACAGGCACAGGCCCCACACTGTTCACTGAGGCGCCACAGTCCAGACTCAGCAGGGCCCCTGTGGACCCACACATGTTCTGCAGGACATCCAGCTAGGACAATGGTCTCCAGGACATGTGTCTCATGTTCTAGCCAGCGTTCAGGGTGAAGGGCCTGTGTAGCCAAGCCAGCTTTATCAAACCACACAGACAGGAGGTAAACTGAGACTCACACAGCACCTGCCAGAGGAACCCTGGGCCCTGGACTCGCAACTGCACCTGGGAGGAGCACAAATGCGGCTGGCAAAGTGGGAAGCAGGTGCCAGCACCCGGCAGGAGGGCATTCCAGGAGAACCGGAGCACGGGGCACAGACGGCAGGTGGGCCTGAGGCCAGAGCGGCTGGCAGGACAGCGGGGCACATGCCGGCCAGGAGTCCACGTGCCGACGCCCACACCCTGGCCACAGCTGTCCACTCGCGGGCCACCCGCCTGGAGGCAGCCCATCCTTGAGGTGGCTGGGCCCAGAAGCCCCTCCCACAGCAGCTGGGCAGCTGGCAGGGCAAATGAGAGGCTTGACATGTCCCGGGCATGGGGCCGGGCCACAGGCATGCCCTGGAATCCTCCCCCAGCTGTCACCTCCTTGCTCTGCCAATCTTTCCCCAAAGACCAACAGAACCTTCCACGACTGGCCCCAACAGCCCGCCCTCCCACCTCCCAGCACAAACCAGGAGCTGGCGCTGCCCATGCATGCTGCCCCATGCTTGAGAGGACTCTCCCCTTTACCCAAGGGGCTTCAGCAGAGCTAGCAGCCTCCCTGGATATGGCCCTCGGCTGCACCAGGCCCCCACCCACCCCTAGCTGCGGGGACATGGGATGCCCCCACCTACTTCTGCCTGGACCGTCTAACCCTGGGTCCCTGTCCTACAGGCACATGGGTGAGTCGACCCTGGGCTCTGAGCTGAGACCAAAGAGCAGTCCCAAAGCACCGGGTCCCGAGGCCTCTCCGTGTCCAGGCCAGGCCAGGCATGGCCCTCACTCCTGGACTGAGCACTTCCCACTGCCATAGGGCTCACCTGACCCTCCCCACAGACAGGCCAGGGAGTAGGTACACCCCTTTGCCCGTAGGACACAGCAGGCAGGGCTCACTGCAGGCCCCAGGCTGGCCCTGCTGGCTGTACCCACTCCTATCACCACCACAGCCCTGGCCAACTGCTGCAGGCGGGCAGCTGAGGGCCCGGCCAGGTCAGCTGTCCGTCCCGCCCAGAGCCAACAAAGGGCCCATTCTCCGGGCTGAGGGCAGGCGGGGGTGCCGGGAGGATGTCTGGGCCACCCAGGCTAAGTGCCAGGGCCGGCACGCGCCCCAGCCGCCAGGAGGCAGGGGGCTGCCCGGCTTGGCCCTGACCTGGCAAGGGGAGTTGCCTGGCTCTGCGTGCCCCATGATGGCAGCCAGGGGCCTGGCCCTTCCCCTGCCTGTGAGGGGGGGATGCACCTGTGGAGCTGCCTCCTGGCTCCAGGACTGGGAGAAGGACAGGATGAGGTGGGAACAGGCAAAGACCAGGGGCAGCAGCTAGGGAGGTGCCCATGCGTGGAGACTTCACACGCCTCTCAGCCTTTCTGCAGAGGCAGCTGCCAAACCCGTCCCCAACCTGAGGGGGTCCCAGGAAGGGCTGCTCAAGGGGCAGGAGCCTCTGCTGCCCTCACTTCTCAGGACCCCCACAGGGCGCAGAGCCCACCTGCCCCTCCCCTTCCCAGCCAGAACTGCACAGCTGAGATAGGCCCCAGTGAACCCACTCCCGGACCCTCCTCACCCCTCACAGGACTGCCCCCTCTTCCGGCTGTGGACAGGTTCTAGGCCTCCTTCCTGGGTCCCCACCACTCTCAGAAAGGCCAGGAGGAACTGGATACTGGAAAGGCAATTAGTGATTTCCTCTTGGCAGTAACTGGGTAATTAAAACAAGATTCGCAGGAAGCCCGAGGGCTGGAATCAGGCTAGACACACCTGTTGGGAGAGAGGGTGTCCTAGGAATCCCATCTCTTCCACCCCCAACCCCCAGCACACAGGGGAGAGCAGAGACTGAGGTCAGAGTCCTGGCAGGTGGAGGACAGTCAGGGCTGCCTTAGACAGGCTCCAGCCTGCCCCAGCAGCAACCCCTCAGCAAGGAGTGGACCTCCCCAACCCCTGGTCTCATCTGCCAACATCCACCTCACAGAGTTGTGTGAGAATTCAGGAGCTCATGGTTCCAAAGGGCATGTCTGCTTGGCCCTGCTGCAGGGCAGATGTGCACAGCTGCCTGGGGAACCTAGCCCCAGCTGGTGAGGCCACACCTAGTGGGGCCACCATGAACCACCATAGACTGCACCACCTCGGTCACATACCACTGCCTGGGCTCCAGGCTAACCTGGGGCTTGGTCAGAGTCCCCACCACAGCCAGACTGTCACCAGCACGGGTCCTGTGGGGACGCAGGCAGCAGGGACCATCTGCCCCGGAGTCTTCTCTAAACCCACCAGAAGCCTGGTGCCCTGTCTCCTCTATCCTCTGACCTCAATGCCACTTCCAGCTCTGACCCTAGTGCCACCCCATGGTCCTGGGCCCTCAAAGACCCACATCAGCACCTACCCCCACATCCAGCTGGTCCTGCCACCTTCTCTGGTGAAGTGACCCACCACACAAGCACAGTGTGCCCAAGGCAGTCCCTGAAACCCCAGAAGGCACAGTGCGGTTCCCAGCACCCACGGGGGCACCTCTGAGCTTTGGCCCTCCTGTTCCTTGTCCCCAGAACACCCTTCCAGCAGACCACCCCACCCCCGGGTTGTTCCAGCCTCTATACCCACTGCGCGCCGGCAGAGCCTCCTACACCATGGTCTCTGCTGTGCTTGGGACCACAGGCCCCATGTGCCTGTAGGGGAAGCTGACTGCCCAGGGCAGATACTCACGAGGCCGCCCCTGCCAGGCTGGTCATGAGCCCGAGCACACACAAGACGGGGCATGGGGAAGCCACTGCTGCCTCCATCTTATCAACGGTGTTGAGGGACCCGTGCCCGGGCTTAGGCCTGATTGGCCAGGGCCCTCCGTGCATGCCCCATGGGTGGCCCTGCCAGCTGCTGGGAAGCAGAAGGGATGCTTATGCACCCTTATGCACCACCAGCTATGGGACGGCACTCATGCCCACAGGGCGAGCAGGAGGTTGTCGCTCCCTACATCCTCATGGTTCGGCCCACAGTGGCCAACCACATCCAGGAGAGGCAGAAAGGGGGTGGCACATGCTCACCAGGAAGCACAGATGTCAATAGGTTACCGTGCATGGCCCCCCGAAGGGGACTGGGACTGCTGGCCCAGTGTGGGCGGACAGTGGCAGCACACACTCAGGCCCCACAGAGAGCAGCCACGACAGGCAGCTGGCTCTGCCCCATCCCACCAAGACCACTGGCAGGGGCACAGCAAAGACGGACCCCGTGGCCCGCCCCAGAGCACGTGCTTCGTGCCCATCAACCCCGCATGCTGCCAGGCACTGCCACAGGCCCCCACCAAGTCCTTCAGCAGCAGCAGAGGCGGTCCCAGAGAGTTAAGGCAGAACAACAACAGAGGATCCACAGCCTGGCTTCCAGGCTGAAACCCAACAGAAATCCATCCTTCTGCCACGGGAATCCACACACAGTCGTGCTTACAACAGGCCTGCAAGGACTGACAACACCACGGCCATCCAGAGTGGGCAGGATGCACAGGCATGTGTGCTTGAAACACGCAACATGAGGACATGGCACGCACCACAGCTGCCCACAGGTAAGGAAGAGTCTTGCCAAACAAAAGATGACGACTCAACCCCAGAGCCCACATAGCAGCACACAGCATTAACGAAGCCGGCCAGGGCGGTCACCCTGGGAAGGGAAGGATCAGGAGGGGCTGCTGGGGATGGTGGGTGCCTATGCTCTCCCGTGACACACCCCCAATGCATGCTTCCATGTGTGTCACTTCCATGTGGTGTCTGTTACAGGCTGACCATGCAGGGCACGGGACCCTCCTGCAGGTTCGGGAGTAGGCTACATGCTGCAGGCACAAGGGGCACATCCCCCAAGAATGCCAACAGTGCAGCACAGGCTGTACCTGGGAATGACTGCAGGCTTCAAGGGCAAGTCACTGAAATCAACTCCCCTTGTCCCTCACTCAACAACACACAAGGTGAAACTCAATGGTGGGGGACAGCAGCCTCCCTGTGGCGGGGCTGGGGGCTCAGTCCTGCCCTGCACCTCCCTTGGGTCAGGGCTGCCTATGGCCAGCACACTTCTTGTCCCCCTGGCTCCAGCTCTTTCAGGACGGTCTCCTACCACATCCCGGGCACAGACCCTGACAGGGAAGCTCACTGCAGACCTGATGAGGCTCAAGCTGCCAGCCCCACAGTGGGCACCTGCCACCAACTGCCTTGCACTTGTGTGGGCTGTGAGATGCCACTCAACTTCCAGAACTTACAAATTCCAAAAATCCTGCCTGGGGTCCAGGGGGTATGAGGGGAGTGTAAAGAGGCCTCTAAAGCATGCTGAAAGCTTCTAGAGCAGCGGGGCCTAGGGGGCAGGTGTTCCTTGTCCCCAGGTGGCCTAGGCACACAGCAGGTGCTAAGCTATCTGCAGAGGGGAAGATGGCTGGGCAGAGGACACCTCCAATGCTGTGCAGGGCTCCAGAGGCTTCACTCCAGCTCCAGGCCCTGCAGGCCACCATTCCCAAAGCTCATGGATGGCAACTAATGCCACAGGCCTCCTAAGCACTTCAGAGACCCAGCTGCTGCAGGTCCCGCCACTGGGAACCCCCAGGAGTGCTGAAGAGTGGTGTGGACCAGACAAGCTGCAGGAGGTGTCGCAGCATGAGTCCTGAGGGCCCATGAGCACAGGGACAGGGGCCAGCCAGGCCAGGACGCACACAGGGGACTGCAGCTGCAGCCTCCGTGCAGGGACCGCCACAGGGAGATGCTGTGATGGCTCATCAGGGGCCAGCTCCAGAAGGAACTTGGAGCCCCAAGCCTCCCTGGTGTATGCCCAGATGTATCCAACACCCAGGGAAAGAAACCAAGGCCCCAGAGGATGGGGCTTCACCAGGGCCATGCCCCATAACCCAGGTGGATGGCTTCCCTGAGCTATTTAGGGCCACAGTGCAGGTCCTGGTGGCCCAAAGGGATGCTTGAGTTGGTCCTGTTATACTCTCTTAAAATGTGGATTTGTTGCCAACATTTAATAATCAAGAGATCTCACACAAAACACAGGTTTCCAGAATCTCTTGAAAAACCGGGTGCCTGGGCAGTCGGGCCTACATTTCCAGAATGGGCAGGCTGGGACTCAGAGGCTGGCTCCTTTTGCCCCACAGCAGCAGCAGGACCAGAGCAGGGTTGGCCTTGGGTGCCCCTCAGCCGGCCCACAGGGCAAGGCTCTCCCCAGCTTCCCTCTGTAGGCGGATGGCACCTGCTCTGCAGGAGGCCGGGGCCTGTGCTCTCCCCTCCCATGGGGGTACTTGGGCTGATGCTACAGGACCCGAACCAGGGGCTGCTCCTGGGAGCTCCTGACACAGCCTGGGGTCCCCAGAGGCCACAGGAAGAGCTGGGAGCAGGGCCCAGGAAGTTTGCTGAGAGAGGCATCCCAGGGGGAGACGCTGCCTCTGTGGGGGTGGGGCAGGTGCCAGGCAGGGCTCTGGTGAAAGGAGGGGTACAGGGGCACCCCCAGTTGGCCTTATAGCCTAAGTTGGCAGGTCTTAAATTAATTGGCTACAATTTTACACAACAGTTTGGCAGGGGCTGGCCTGGGGCCAGGCAAGTCTCTGGAGCTCCCCAGACACTTTTTAAAGTCCGGAAAGGACCGGCCTGGAAAAGATGGGGGAGTGGTCAGCCTGGCAGGCCTGCCCCTGGGTCAGGCGTGGGCTGGGGGTCCCCAGGGCCCAGCTCCAGCAGACCAAGTGGAGAGGGCAGGAGGCGGGGCCCTGAGCTCTGAGAGCAAAGCCAGGCCAGTTGCCTCAGGGGAAGAGGAGCCCTGTGTGAACAGGCAGGAGGGAGCCCCGGGGGTCCGGCCCCTCCCAAGGCCCTGAGAGCAAGCGAGAGGCAGGGCAGCCTGGGGGCGGGGCTCAGCATGGCCCTCCTTACCCTGGCTCTGGACCCTGGACCACAGCCAGCCCCACACACAGGCTGGGTCAGGATGACAAGGAGAGACAAGGAGAAGTGAAGTTCTGCTGCTCCCAGGCCAGGTCAAGAAGAAGCCTGTGTGGCCAGCAGGGAGCAAGCGTCCTTCACAGTGGAGCAAGGCCAGAGGCCTTGCGGTGGAGTCTGCAGGACATAACAGAGCCAAGGCAAGCAGAGTGGGACTCGAACCCAGGCCCCAGAACAAGTGAGGGTAGATCCCCTCCTCCTGGCCCCTCGCTCCAAACCCAGGGCACCCTCTGCCCATGTGGCCTGTGGTGGGAAGTTAGGCTTTGAAGGCCCCACGGTAACTAGGGAGGCAGAGCGGATGGAACAGGCACCCACCCTGAAATGCACCCATGCAGCAGCGCCCCCAGCCAGGTCCGAGGGCAGGAGCTGGCCAGACAGCGAGGGTCTTGGACTGTAGCACAGGTGGGAGTGGGTGGCGAGGGGCTCCTCAGAGAGAACTCTGCCCAGCCTCCTCCAAGGAACCACAGAAAGGGAGGAAAGAGCCAGCAGCCCTGAGCACCTGCCTTGAGCACCCAGTTTCCCCACCTGTAAAACAGATGACAGGCTGCTATGAGGCCTCTGCGGGTTGCTGGCGCACGGTCAGCACTCATCACACACCCCAGGCCACACAAGCATGCCAGGTCCGCATGGTACGAGGAGACACCAAGGCTCAGAGAGGCTGGATGGCTTGCTCAGGGCAACACAGTGGGCGGGAGAGGGCTGGGACCCACGCTGACATGCAGCCATTTGCATGACATTGAAGTTCAAAAACCCTGCATGGGACGTGCCCAGCTGCTGGACAGTTTGAGAGCAGGTGGATTTGGGTAAAAGAGTACAGGTGACAGGTTCTTCACTGACATGACCGTGTCTGCATCCAGGGGGACAAAGCAGAGGTGTGCCTTTCCTGGGGGGGCCTCCGAACAAACTTCAGGCCCAAGTCCCTGATTACAGATTCTGCCAGGCCAGGAACCCCTGGGCACAGCTGACCCCAGATGCTCCCAAAGGGTGCCATCCACTCACATGTGGCCCACGGCACCCAGCCCAGACTTATTTGGTGGTGGAGGGAGGCAGTACCCAGGATGGGCGCTGGGAGGCAGATATGAACACCTAGAGCCTCTGAGAACTTGGGGCTCTGAGGGTTGGGGGCCCGGCCAGGGTCACCAGGCAGGAACTAGCCATGTCAGGCCCTGAGGATGCAGCCTCCATCTTCCCAGCTGCATCTTCCAGCAGCTGCCCACAAAGCCAGGCTCAAGCAGGCGCCTGGTCCAGGGAGCAGAGGACAGACTCCACCCCTGCCTGCCTCCCTGAGAATGGCCCTCCTTGGGACTCGGGGAAGGAAGGGGAAAATTGGGAGAAGGAGTGGGGGCAGGAGGGAGGGGAAGAGTTGGTAGAATCTCATCCCAGAAGCAGCCTCTTCCCATAGATGGGCCCAAGCCCAACTCCGCAGTTCCATGCTCCGTTCCTCAGTTTCCCTCTGTGGGACTGGGGTGAGGAGGCAGGGAGACAGGCCAACTGGCACCCAGAGGAACAGCTGTGCGTCCTGCTGCTCCCCCAGCAAAGCTCCGATCTAAACAGTGCCCCTGGGGCACAAAAGAGTGAGTGCTGGGCAGTAGGAACAGGGTAGGGCTAGAGGAACCTGTTCACTGGCTGGATAACAGGCTCTGGGGCGCCCCATGAAATGTCTCTAAGCTGCTGCACTGGGCTTCCACACAGGCACGGCCCTTTGCCTGGCAAAACCCACCCCAACACCCACCCCATGCACTCCAGAACCCTGTGTGCCTCCCAGTGTGAGGTGAGGGAGTGCAGGCTGGGAGGACAGAGGGGGGGGACCTCATACCAGAGCCACAGGGCAGCACCCTACATGGGGACCAAGAGGGAGGTCACAGCAGAGGACCCGACTCAGGGGTCACAGGATTTCCCTCATCAGCCTCAGCCTCATAGCCAATGTGAGCAGAACCAACAGGACCCCAGGGCACCCCCACCCTGGGGGGCCTATAGTCAGCAGCTGGGCCCCCACTGGCCCCAAGACCACCAGCAACCCCCACCCCAGCCCAGAGCCTGAACATCTGGCTCATTTCTCAGAGGGGAAGTTGAGGCTGCAGGGGATCCCCTCCCAGAGATCACAGAGCCAGGGAGGGGCAGGACTCCCCACCATTCCCAGGGCAACTACCATGGCAGAGATGGGAGGCCCCCTTCCCAACACTGGGCACGGGGCTGAGAGCTGCAAGCGCTGGCCAGCCCCCAGCCCAGCCCCACTTGCAGGCCCACATCTGCATTGGCACCAGCCTCTGGTACCTGTTATGCACCCCCAGGGCCCACCACTGCCCACTGGGCTTCTGGGGTGCCCAGGTATCCCCGACCTTCAGTCTCTCTGCGAGCTTCCTCCACACCAGGCCAGCCTGGTGGCCACCCCAGCCCAGGCAGCTCCCCTCCACCCATGCCCTCCAGGAAGCTCTGCACTGCCTCTGTCCAGCCCACTGTTCTGGAGAAGGAAAGGATAACCCTGAAGACCAGACAGCCATCCCTGCAGCACCCAGCCCTCACCCTGCCACCGTGGGGCCGGCCCAGGGCTGCGTGCTGGAGCTCCTCAAGCACCAGCCAAAGACAGGTGGGGGCACTACCCTTGCCCTGCCCTTGGCCCAGTAGAGGGGATGGGGAGAGGCAGGGCCAAGGCCTCTGGCCCAGCAGAGTGCTGAGGCAGCAGACACTGGATCTCCTGGCTGGGGAGCAGAGCCCAGAGGGGAGGGGGCTGCGCAGGCCTGCCTTCACCACCCACACACAGTAGCCTCCCCAGGAGGTCAGCAAATGGCCTTGGAGAGCCGGCCCCAGCCTCAGCATCCCTGGGCCCCTGCATAGGCTCCTGCGTGGTCTCGAAGTGTCCTAGATTAGCAGGCCTGGGGCCAGTCATGGGCAGAGGCACAGAGGGGAATGGAGCCCTTCAAGGTCACTGGGCCCAGTGTAGGACAACATTCCCCCTGCCCCCCATATGTCAGATCTAGCCTCCCACAGCATAGAGCAGCACTGGGCCTGCCACCTGGGATGGCCTCAAGCCTTTGCTCCTGCCCCAGGCAGGGACTGCATTCCAAGCCCCCTCCTCACCCCACCCGACCCAGGCCTGACCTTGCGGATGCGGCCACTTCGCGTGCCGGCAAATACCACAGTGCGGCCCTGGTAGTCATAGGCAGCCACGGCAGTCAGGCCATCATCCTTGTCCACGAACAGGGGCGTCCCCTCAATGGTGACTGTGCCCCCCAGGGGCTGGTTGAAGTCCTGCCCGCAGAAGTCATCGTCGATCTGCAGGGGCTGTGGGAAGGGGCAGGGTGAGAGCCACTCCCTGGGCGCCTTCTCCTGGAGGACTGGGCCTCCCTGGGCAGGGCTGGGAGTGCAGCTGTCTTTCTAGAGAGGTTGGGGGTAGCCCCCAGAGGAGATGTGCAGACAGAGAGGGTTTAAGACAGGAGGAAGCAGGTCACACCTGAAAGGCAAAGGGCGGGCTCCCAGCTAAGAGCACGAGAAAGCAATCAATAGCTTGAGGTTCCGGAGCAGCTGGGGGCCAGCGTGGAGGGGGTGCTGCTCCACCGCCAGGCCTAAGGAGAGGGCAGGGCAGGCAGGGAAGGGGTGTGGGAAGAAATGGGGCAGATGGTCCTCGTCTGCAGCGGGTTCGTTGGCAGAGGCCAGGCCGCTCAGGAGGAAGGAGCAGGGGAGGCTGGGTCAGGGCTAGGCCACACGGAATGAACAGGTGGGAGGGGGCAGTGGGAACTGTCCCCAGGGAGGAAAGAGCAGACCCCAGCCTTGGGGCAGGGCACAAAGACAGAGCGTGGTGGGGCTTCACCTAGGCGCTGCCCCTCCAAGCCTCAGTGTCTTCATCTGTATGGTGCAGAGAAACCATGCTCCTTGAAAAGCCAAGGGGAGGGTAGACAACTGCATCTGCTAAGCACACATGGGCGCTGCCTCACACAGGCAGTGAGCGTGAGACGAAAGGGCTGAGGGGCCCTTGCAGTCCCACTCTGCCCTGAGGACAAAACCAGCATCACCCTCAGGTCAGACATGGGAGACTACAGCTAGAGAGGGCCAGGCCTTCCCCTGCACCTGGCCTCGGGGGTCCCAGGTCTGGGCCAAGTCCCAGCCCCTTCACTTTCCACCCTAAGCAAGGCCCATGCCCTCTGAGCCTGCCCAGGAGTATGAACAAGACGTTCCCTGAAAGGCAGCAGCATAGAGGCCCAGCCCCAGCTGTGCCTTTGGGACAGGTGCTGGGGGGCTGTGGCTCCCTAGAGTCAGGGAGTCTCTGCAAGGTATGGACTATGGCCTGCACCAGAGCACCATCAGCTCCCACTGCTGGGCAAAGGCAGGTGCCACCAGGGCCATGTGGGGGACGCAAATGCTCCATGGAAATGGTGTCTGGGCTCACCTGATAGGCTCTGGCTCCAGCCTCTCACTTGCTGTTTGACCCAGGGCAAGTTACCCCACCTCTCTGATCTTATAGGATCATTTGTAGGATGGGGACAAGATAGAGCAGGCAAGCACCAGGCACAGGACCAGGCATGTGGCTGGCCCCTAGCTGACTGGGGGCTGTGGACTATGCCAGCAGGGCCTCGTCATCCCATCTTCTGAGACACCAGAGAGCGTCATGGCTGGAAGCAGCCTTTGGGGCTAGCCCCTGGGTCCAAACCCACTCTCTGGGGGATGGAAAAGGGCAGCCCCACCTAGCTGAGCCTTTGGGACGGCCAAGCCAAAAGCCAGGCCGAGCACGAAGCAGGCACCACTGACCATGCATCTGACACCGACGCTGTCATCCCTGGAGGGAATGGGGCCGCAGGAGGAGGGGCACCCCTGCCGTACTCACCGAGTTGATGCAGCCCAGCTCCTTGTTGAGCAGCCATGGCAGAGAGAGCTTGCCCTCGCCGCGGTAGCAGGACTGGATGCGCTCCTTAATCTTCTCCTTGATGGCTCTGAGTGTGAACAAGCACAATGCTGACTCCTTGGGCGGCTTCACACGGTTCTTCTGGCCCTGGGCGAACACAGTGAACAGCACATCCTCGTCCTCGGCCAGGCCCAGCTGGCGGGCAAGGGCTCGGCCGGGCCGGCTCAGGTAGGCATCCTGCACCAGGCGGTACTCCACACCTGCCTGCTCGCAGCCAATGGGGAACTCGACATACGAGTAGAACTTGGGGTCGTCCACACAGAGCCGCACAATCTTGGAGGTGAAGAAGTGTTCGCCGGCAGCATCGGGTGAGGTCAGCTGCGTGTCCAGCTGCAGCGTGAGGTAGTAGACAAACTGCTCGCTGCGAAAGCTGTACACATAGTAGATGTCAAAGGCCGGGAACTTGGACAGCGTGTCGGACGGGATCTTGAGCTGTGATGACACAAACTCATCCTGGTACACGAAGCCAAACATGTCGGCGTCCTCCTCGTTGGCCATGAGCCGACGGCTGGACAGCGTGGGGAAGTACTCGGACTTGCCATCGATGGGCGTGCCCACGAAGAGCTTGGCCTGGCCCTGGCCCGGCGGCCCAGCAATAAGCACGCCCGCCATGCTGCCTGCCTCCCGCACGCTGGACAGGTAGTGCTCCTTACGGTGGTGTGGCTCACCCAGCTTGAAGAGATCGTCCAGCCGCAGGAACTGGCAGATGCCCTGGGAGGCGCTGCCACAGGCCAGCAGGCGGTTAGCGGCATAGTCCAGCAGCAGCAGCTTGTTGACATTGTCCGTGCTGCCTAGGCCATGGGGGCAGGACTGCACGCTGGGCGGCGGGTAGCACTTCTCGTTGTCCTCCACAGGGCCCGTGACATGGGCCCGCAGCAGCGTCAGGTTCCCCGACAGCTTATAGATGCGGTTCACTGCGCCCACATACACCTCGCCTGTCTGCTCGTGCACCACCAGGTGGGTGAGGCCCCAGTCACTGGCCGAGAATGTGCGGAAGGGGGGCTGCGAACCCCCGCCTGCCCTGGGCAAGCCTGCCTCAGCCCACATGCCCGGCAGTGGCAGCAGTGACAGCAGCAGCAGTAGCAGGAGCACCTGCGGGCTCCGCGGTGGCAGCGGCATGGCAGGCTGGGGCCTTGGGCCTCGGAGCGCTGGTCCTGCTGGGGTGAGCATCATGGTGCCGGAAGCTTCAGCCCTGGGTAAGGGGCAGGAGAGGGCATGTGAATGCAGGCATGGCCCATCCCATATCATGATCCCCCAGTGTGAGCCCTTCCTGTGCTGGGCGTGCCCACTCCACCTCCAGGAGGCAGGACCTGACCCACCAGGAGGAGCAAGGGGCAAACCGGGCACCTCCCTGGCCTGAAGCCCTATAAGCTATGGGGTGCACCAGGCATCCCCAGGACACCTGGCAAGAGGTCACTCCGTCGGCACCTGTGCCCTGCCATCACCGGCGAAGGCCAGGAACAGGAAGGCAGGTGACAAGGGCCTGAGGTCTTGACTGGAACCCCAGCTGACACCAACCTGGAGAGCATCCCTCACCCAGAGCCTCCCTATACCCTGGGGAGCAGGACCCTCCCCACAGCTCTGTACTCCCAGGGTGGGCACCAGCTCCCTGCCTGAGGCTGGTGGGGACATACTCCACCACCATTCCCTACAGAAGCTTGACACAGATGGGCTTTAGTGCTCACTCCCGCCTCCACAGTCCTGCCTCTCCCCTGAACATGCCCGGACAGCCCACAGCACAGGCACCACGGAGGACATGGAGGCCCAGGCCACACAGGCAGCAGTTCTCACTGCGGATAGGTAGTAGCCTGGGCTGCTCTCCATGGGACCCCAAGCCCCATGTGGGATGAAGCTTGAGAACTGCAGTCCAGAAGCCAGGCAATGTGTCCCACCCACATCCCCAGCCCAGCTGATAGGTGCCCTGCCACACGGCCCCTTCCCAGGCCCCCTTGCCCACCCAGCCCTGACTCAGCACTCTCTCCAGGCTGTCATTCCTGCTCCCAGCCTCACACCCAACTCCAAGGAAAGAGGAATTCCTCCACAGGGAAGGCCAGCAGGTGCTCCCTGCACTTTACCCCTCCACAGTGACCCCTTCCCAGCCTCAGCACCCCATACCCACCAGACCTGTGTGGCCCCCTCCCGCCTTGCTCCACATCGGGCCCTCACTTCCTGGTCACGATCACTACCAAGGTTCATTGATTCCACCCCAAACTCCACAAAATGCCCACCCCTCCTTCCTGGATTGCCAGGGTACTCAGCTCCCTCCACCTACAACCACCTACAGCCATGTCCCTGTGCAGAGGCTAAGGCCACTCTTCTGACCTGCACACGAGGTCAGCGCTGCCCAGATCCTGGTGGGAGTCCCCATATCCTGCCTGGCCTCCACTGCCTCTGGAAAAGTCTCACCACCCCGTGCCTAGCAAACTGGCAGCCAGGCAGTGGGCTAAATCTAGATCTTGTTATTCTGTAGGCAGATGACTCTGATGAGGACACTCCCTTTTCCTAGCCTCAGTTTCCCCATTTGCAAAAGAGGGATGAAAGCTCTTCTCTCATGGATGAAAGAGCAAAGGGTAAACCTGTCCACATAGTCAGCAGTGCCACCCCCTTGGTGCCAGTAGGGCCTGCTGCCCTGGATGTGCCTGATGTGCTGGGGCCTCTCATCCACTCCTGGCTGGAGCCAGCCACAGCAAGGCTGAGAGTCCTGAGTCCTGAGTTCAAGCCTCAGCCAGCCAGTTTGCACACACCATCCCAGACACCCTTTGTATGGTCTGGCCCCATTTTACAGATGGGGAAGCTGAGGCCTGAAGATGGATGTCTTCTCCAAGTCTACTGGGGAGCTGGGCACAGTCCCATCAGCCTCTGTGCCTGGTGCCCACATGCAATGTGGGGCTGCCTGCCCCTCCCCCAGGCCTCTGGGACCACTGTCTCCACTCCCCACCCTGCTCAGTTACCCGGTTCTCATCTGCAGCACAGGACTCGTTAAGGGTCTCTGTTACTTATTGCTCCCATTCTCCAGAACGGCTGCCCTGTGAGAGCAGGGCCTGGCTCCGGGTGGTTGCCACTGCATCCTCAAGCCAAACCAGGGGCCCAGGAAGACTCCATAAATCCCCACGAGTGAGCGAATGAATGAAGGGCATGCGGAGGGCCAGCCAGGCCTGGGCGCGGCAGCCCCCATGCTTCCCCACTCCTGCTTCACTCCCCCCACACCCACTGCCCAGTGTGTGCGCAGCACACACCCACTGCTCAGGTGGGGAAACCGAGGCTCTCAGAAGCAAAGAGTTTTGGCTGGAATCCCAGAGCAGGAACTGCAGGGTGCTCCTAGCAGACTACCAGCTGCCTTTGCCGGACAGCTCCTGAACAGCAGGGAGGAGTCCCCACTCCCGCCCCCACCCCAGAACTCAAGGAAGACCCAGGAGCAGGCTCCTCACAGTGGCAGTGGGGCTGGGGCTGGGAGCTGAGCACATGTGAACTCCAAAGAAAACATGAATCACTCACCGTTTATCAGTTCAAAGCAGGCCTGCAATTACCAGGGGCTGGGCTCTCCCCTCCTCTGGGATAATTATACACGTCTTAATGCAATTATGGGCCCTACTTTTTATATTCAACAGGAGGCACCAGGCTAAGAAGCCACCATCCAAACTCCAGCCTGGCCCTGGGCCCACCGCCCCAAACCCCACCCTCACCCTACTGCCCCAAAAGAGGCTGCTGGGAAGGGACTTGCCTGCGGGCACAGGGCTGCCAGCCAAGAAAGGGGGAGCCCCAAGCCTAGTGCTGGGTCCCTCATGCCCAGCATCTAACAAAGGCCAGTGACAATGCTTGGGCCACTTCTTCCACTTTAGGGGTATAAGACTTGGGGCTCAGACTCAAGGTCACCCAACTAGTCCCAGCAGGACAGGGCCCAAATTCTGAGCTTCCAGAGACTGGGCTGGCCAGCCAGCCTGCAGGGCTCAACTCTCACAGGCCTGGGTCTGCCCAGGAAAAAAGCATTCATTCCAAAGCTGGGCCCAGGTGCCAGGTGCCAGGGTGCCAAGGGGCCATGCTGGGGTTGAGAGGGGAGCACCAGCAGATGCTGTACTCTACCGAGGAGCAGAGCTGGCCACTGTGGCTGGGGAAAGTCCTCAAGGGCCTTTCCACCTGCTCTGGGACCAGGTAGCCTGGGAGCTGGTGCAGGTGGGCATTCGTGGTGGGGGTGGGGGGCAGAATAGGAGGAGCAAAGGCCTGGGGTGGGAAACACTGGCTGTGCAAAGAGGGCAGTAAGAATGGCTGTGGCTCTCCGGCATGGCCAAAGCTGTTCTGGGCTGAGGCAGAGCCAGAGCCAGGGCAGGGGAGGCTGGACTAGCGCTGGGATGCTGATGGGGCTAGCCAAGGAGAGAGGCGGAGACCCGGCAGCCAGCGGGTAGGAGCCCCAGCCCAGGGGCTCGTCTCCTGGACAGGAGGGGATCGCCGCCTGGTGGAATGCCAAGCCAGCAGTGTTCCCTTTCCTTTCCTGCCTGGGTGACACCACAGCTCCCTCTCACCCTGAGAAACAAAGGCCCCCAAAGCCCTCCCCACAAGGGAGAGTCCAATCCCCCCAAGTCCTCCTGCACCGGATCCTGCTATGGCTTAGGCAGGTTGCGGTGTGGGGCTGCCATCCTGCCCAGTGGCTCACAACAGCAGCCGGGGAAAGAGAGCTGCTCCTGGCACCCCGCCTCCCCCACAACAGGGATCATGGGAGGTGGTCTCAGTGGCCCTGCTCCCCACCAGTCCTAGGGAATCTGGATCTGAAGGCCTTGGAGTCTTGCTCTTTAGAAAAAGTGCCCACCTTTGCGGGCCCTCCCCTGGGGCATCCTCTCCTCCTGGCCAGCTGCTCTAAGCTGCTCTGTACACGGGGGCCTTCCTGGGGGCTCAAAACAAGCAGGCAACGACCATGGGGGGCCAGGAGTCCAGCAAAGGGTTATCTGCTTTGTCCACAGGCACCTCATGTGTCCCCTGCCCCCAGAGCACACACCAAGGCCACAAACCCAGGCCTCCGCCCGTGCTGTCCTCTCTGCCCAAAACGCCCTTCCTGGGCCCCACCGGCACCCCGCAGGAATGGAAGCCTGGCCCTGCAGCGAATCACTGGTTCACATGCCTGCCTCTGGCAGGGGGCTGGGTGCTCCTCAAGGGCTGGGCAGCGTCTTGGTGCCCCTGGTGCAGCACCTGGCCTCTGCCGCACACTCCAAACCGCAGGAAGGCGAGGGGACCTGAGGCAAGCTCCTCAAGGGCCCGGGGAGCAGAGACTGGGCCCCATCCCTGCACCGAACCCAAAACCGGCTACGTGTGAAAGGAGGTGGGGCAGCACGGGGCAGCCCGAGCCACAGGAGCTGCGCTGAGGGGACAGAGGCTCGACCACGTCCCCTCCCCCGCACACACACCCCTTTCTTTCAAGGGGCGTGGCCCCAGCACCCCACACAGAAGTCGGGGGCAGCTCGCGGCCGGGGCCGCCCCTCGGAACCCCTCCCCTCCTTTCCAGGGCTGCACCTGGGACCTCACGCCGGCTGAGGGGCCTCCCTGGAGTCCCCACTCCCCCTTCCCTTGGCAGCCGGAATCGGCCCGCCGCCTCCAGCTTCGCCGCACACCAGGCCCGGGACTGTCCAGGAAGCAATCGGAAGCCTCCGGGGGAAGCGGCTGACCCTGGAGAGGCCCCGAGAGGGGAGGCCGAGGAGGCCCGAGCGGGGCGGCCTCCCAGGCGGCACCCAGAGCCCACCTCCCCGCATCCTGGGCCACAGGGGGCGGTGGCAGCGGTGGTCCCG
>NW_012116377.1:6509457-6591941 GCF_000951035.1 Colobus angolensis palliatus
GGGCGCCGGGGCCGCGCGGACAGTTCCGGGAGCCCCCCGCCCTCGAGCCGGGTAGCCCGCGACCCCGGGAACAGGGCCTGGCTCAGTGTGTCCAGGCTAGGAGCATGGCCTCCTTTCACGGGAGGAGAAACTGAGGCTGAAGAAGGCAGTCGCAGTTCCTAGACCTTGCGGGACCGGGTGTTCCTAGCTCTCGGCCTCGCGCATTCCTCTCTGTCAGATGGGGGGGCATCTGCGCGGGGAGCCCGGGCGCCCCCTGCAGGCCCCAGCCTGGTGGCGCATTCCCGGCTGGGGACGCGGCCCAGGGAGGAAAGTCCCGCGGCAGAGGCGTGGTGAGACGCGAACTGCGGCTGAGCCTGGGGCGGCGGGTCTGGAGGGTGCGAGGTGTGGGGCTGCAGAGTCCAGGGTGACGAGCCGGAGCTGCCCAGGCAATACCCCCAGTCTGCATGGCAAGGCTGAGGGGCAGACACCCAGCACTCAGTGACTGTACTCACAACCGCCACCCGCAGGCGGGAGGCATCCGGGAGGGCCTCTCGGTGGAGGGCAACCAGGCCAAGGGGAAGCCGGCAGCGGGAGCATCAATAACAGAGCAAAAGGGCCAGGAAAACCCGGCTGGAGACTGGGCCTCCATCTGTAGCCTGAGGGGTGCGGTTTTTGCTGTGTGAATCACGTCACCCCTACAGAAGAGGAACCCTCTACAGTTCACATGGTTAGGAGGGAAAGGGAAGGGACTCATACTGGGCCCAGGTGTCCCTCCCAGTCTCACCCTGCTCCTCCCTCCTCAGGAGCAGCCACAACCCTCATTTTTGTGTTCATGTTTAACTGCTTTTCTTTGGGTGTGACCTCTTATATTTGCATCCCAGAATGGGATGCTGTTTGGTTGGCTTGTTTTGGGTATTATGGAAACGGGGTCACTCAGCCTGTGCTGTTTTCTCCGTCTGCTCTGTGTGGTGAGGGGCACAGGGCAGCTGCTCGCAGGCATCGTCCTCGCAGTCTGTTTTGTGGTATTCTGTCGCGTTGGGCGCCTGCTCACCCATTCTCCTGCTGATGGACATGGAATTGTCACCTACCTGGAGCCATGATGAGCAAAGCTGTGATGAGCATCCTGTGCGTGCCTCTCAGTGGGCACCTTTAGATTCAGGGATGGTCTGCAGGGTCATGGGGTGGGATATATCTAGCTTTAGGAGATACAGCAAAACCGTCTTCCCAAGTGAAAGTCCCAGTTTACACTCCCAGCAGCTCAGCAGGAATGTGGAAGGGTCTGGCTGTGCCACATCCTCACCAATACTTGGCACTCTTTAGTTTTGCAAATCTAGTGGCATGAACTGGTTTTTCACTAGGTGGTTTTGCTTGTCTGCTTTTTTTGTTTTTTCCTTTAGAGACAGACAGGGTCTCGCTCTGTCACCCAAGCTGGGGTGTTGTGGTGCAATCAGAGCTCACTGTAACCTCAAGCTCCTAGGCTCAAACCATCCTCCCGCCTCAGCCTCCTGAGTAGCTGCGACTACAGATGGGCACTACCATGTCTGGCTAATTTTTTTTCAACATAGAGACAAGGTCTCTATGTTGCCCAAGCTGGTCTCAAACTCCTGGGTTCCAGTGATCCTCCCACCACAGCCTCTCAAAGTGTTGCGATTAAAGGCATGAGACACAGCACCCAGGCTCGCTGAGTCTCACCCTGTCACCCGGACTGGAGTGCAGTGGCTCGATCTCAGCTCACTGCAACCTCCACCTCCTGGGTTCAAGTGATCCTCCCACCTCAGCTTCCCGAGTAGCTGGGATTACAGGCATGTGCCACCATGCCCAGCTAATTTTTGTTTTGCCATGTTGGCAAGGCTGGTCTCAAACTCAAACTCAAGTGATCTGCCCGCCTCGGCCTCCCAAAGTGCTGGGATTACAGGCATGAGCCACCATGCCCAGCCTCATTGCGGTTTTAACTTACATGTTCCTGAATGAGGCAGAACATCTTTCTCAAAAGTTATATATATTATTTTATTTCCCAAGCACTAATACAGCGCTGGCTCTGCTACCTTCTACAGATGGGTGGGCTGAGGCTGGAGACTTGCCCAAGTTTCCCAGTGGGTAGAAGACCGGGCTGGGAGGCTAACCCCAGGAGTCTGGCTCCTCCAGTCTGTGGTCCTGACCCAGCCGCTGGGCTGCACTTCCCCTCCCTTCCCTGGCAAACAAGACCGGAGAGGTTTCTTTCCTCATGGACTGCCGAGACACACGTGTGGGCACAGATCCAGCCTCATGGCTAGTGAAGGCAGAGCAAGTCCTGACTGCTCTCTGAGCCTCAGTTTCCTCATCTGTGAAACGGATGTGAGAGCTTGCAGAGCTGTAGTGAGGGACACAGTGAGTGTGGGCGCCATGGCTGACTTCAGGGAATGTTCATCAGCTCTTGTGTGTGCCACCTGTCACCAGCACCAGGGGCTATCCCTGCTGTCTGCCTGTTCCTGCCCTTTTGCCACAAGGAAGACACTCCTCAAGGAGCTTCCTGCTCTGTGCTCAGGGTCCCCCAGGAGAGCCTAGGCCTCTCCTCTGAGGTCCAGCCCCGTGTCTCTAGCTGCGTCTGGGGAAGTTCCAGGGCCACGGAACTCTGGGTGGCCAGAACCAAGCTCCTTGTTAACCAGGTACCTCCCCTCTTTTTCCCCGTCTCTGTGAAATGCGCCACATCCCCAAGGTTGCCCTACTGGGAACCTCCATGCTCCCCATGCCCCCTGCATCCCTCAGCCCGGTAGATTCTTCCCAAAAACATATTCCAGAATTTTCCACTTCCCTCTGTCCCCATTCTGGGCTCCTCAGGAAGGAGCACCTCCTCTCTGCTCTGCCTGCTCTACTTGGTAACGCCTTTCTGTCCACTAGCCACACAGCAGCAGCAAGAGCCATCACAGTGAGAATCTGTTCGTGTGACCCTGTCATTACACCCTGGAATCCCTTCTCCCATCATGAGCAACCGTGGATTCCAGGTGGCCTAGGTCTCAGCGCCACACAGAAAATTCTAAGGCTTTTAGGAGACCAGAGAGCAGATTCGCTTCCTGTCCCTGGGCTAGGGGAAGATTTCATAAACAATATGCTAAAAAAAATAAATAAATAAAGGAAAATATGAGTCAATTTGACTATGTTAAAATTAGTTACTTTTGCTCATTAAAAGTTACAAATAATGAAAATAATGAGACAAGTCAGGATCTAGAAAGAGATGGCTTATAACACATCTAATTGTCAAAGGATGTGTATCCTGAATATATAAAGAACTCCCTAGAGTCAACAAGGAAAAGGCTGTGCCCCCACAGGAAGGTGGGGAGAAGACTCCACAGGTGGTTTGTGGGAGACAGAGGCGAGTGCCTCTTGCTAGGGATGGGCTGCGTGAGGCAGGCTCTAGAGCCCCTGCAGGTCCCGTCTGGCCCCAGCAGCAGCTGCCCTCTGTTTAGCTCTGAGCTCCTGGTGTGACCTCACTGGGTCCTGACACTGCCCTCTGAGGAGGGACTGCAGCACCCCAAATGCAGATGGAGAAGTTGGAGGTGAGCAACCCTGGAGGAGCTGAGATTGGAGCTGGGGTCTGTGGTTTTGGGGCTCCTGACCCCACATCAAATAGAGGGGAAGTGACTCAGCAGGCTGCTGGGCTCTTCCCTCTGGGTTTCCCCTGTTGGTTTAGCTTCTGTTTGCCTTCAGCAGCTCAGCGGGCTGGGGAGTCTGTAGAGTAGTGCAGGAGATTCTTAGGAACATGGTTCCATTTCAGTGAGGTCTGGAGAGGAGCCTCTTTTGGCACCTTCCCCTGCTCCTGCCCCAGGGGCAGCTCTGGGGACTGTTCTGCATTTGTATGAGTCAGAGCTTTCTGCTAAAGTACACTCAGGACCTCCTTCCCCTTGAGGCAATCCCACTGTTGCTGGGTGAGGAGGAGATGGGGAGGATCCAGGCACCCCCAGCTCTGGGGGATGGCCCTCAGATCCCTGGCCACTGAGTTCAAAGCTGGTTGTGGGCGACATCTGGATTCCTGCTTGGGCCCACTTTGGAACCTGGCACCACCACTGCCAAATACTCCTAACCCATCCTTGTCTCACTTCCCCTGCTTCTGTCACCTCCTACCTGGAGGACATGGGGACCCTCAGTTGCCAGCTCAGTCCTCTCAACTCTGCTTTCCACACTGTGGTCCACAGGGATCTGATAGAGAGCTGGGGGGATCCCTCTGCTCTGACCCTCTAGTGGCGTCTTTTAACACATGAAATGCCTCCACACATGTGCACACATACGCACACATATTCAAACATACAAACACATACACTCATGCAAGCACCATACACATGAAAGCAGACACATTCAAGCACACACTTGCACACACATGTGCGAGCACACACAAGTGCCCTCACACATGCAAGTACACATGCACATGCAGGCACACACATGCATATACTCTTAAACATGCAAACACACATGCACACACATGCACATCCACTCACACATGCAAGCACACACACATGCTAGCACACACATGCAAGCAGACACACAAGCACAGTCACACATGCAAGCACATACGCACACACATTCACACATGCAAGCACACATACTCCAACATGCAGGCACGCACACATACACTCATATGCAGGCACGCACATGCACATCCACTCACACATGCAAGAACACACACACTTGGACCTGCTTCCCACCTCTCTTCTTCCCGTGCACACATGCCAGCCTCCCTGTCCCTTGGCACACTGGTTCATCCTCCCCCTTTGTCTGTGGCACTTCTACCCATTCTCCCACTTGGGAGACCCTGAGTGGCCCTCCTCCCTCTGACTTCCCATGTCACCATTTTATTGTCACTGCTCCCTCCCTTGTCCTCCCTGCTCATGGGGTCGGGGCCTTGTGCACTTTGTTGTCACCCTGCTTGTGGCCTGGCATGGAACAGATGTCCCCTGTGCCAGGTCATGAGTGTGGAGCGCTGTGGTCATCTCAGCTCATCCCCACATGCCCTTGTGGGGTCAAACTGTGAGCCTAGGCCCACAGGGAGCCGCTGACAGTAGGTGTGCAGGCAAGATGCAGTCACTGTTGCATTCCAGGAAGCCCACTCTGGCCACTGGGTGGAGAGGACATTGGGAGGTAGCATGGATGTGGGGAGACTGCTGACTATTGCAGAGGCCTGAAAAGAGGCGATGCCTAAGGTTGGTGCTCACGGACTCATCCCCCAACTCCGAGGTTTCTTTTTCTGGTCCTCCTCCCCATGCAAGAGGAGAAGGGCTCAGCCCAGCTGCAGGCATGCCAAAGAGAAGGCTCACCCAGCACCATTCTCTGCCCACCCCTGCTGCTGGTTCCAAGTGACAGAAACCGGACTGGACTTAGGCTCCAAGAGGCATCTATTGGACTCAAGTGAGCAGCAGCTCAGACCTACAGGATCTTGGGCACGGCAGGGTTCTGCTGGCCGCTGGCTTGGTTCACGCCCACGCAGCCCTTCTGCACCTGGTGGCCTTGGCAGCTCCAAGCTTTTCTTTCCTCATAGGTCTAGGAAAGTTCCCAGAATGAAGCTTCGGTGAACTAGACTGGATCGCGTGGCCCCCTTGAACCCGTCACTGTGACCTGATAGTTGGCTGGGATCAGGGACCTCTCCAGAGTGAGTAGGTGGAATTGGGAAAGTGGTTCCCCAAAGAAAATCCAGGTGCAGTTATCAAACAAGTAGGCCTGGATGCAGGACAGGTCAAACCCACCAGGAGCCACTGCAGCCCCAATGTGCACCTGGACAGCCAGCACAGCCCATCACTGTCCACCCTCCCCCACATCCAGCTGGGACCAACTGCTCAGCATGCACCAGGCAGGAATCCATGTTTTTACCCGCTGAGCTCCTCTATGAGGTGGGCAGACTGCTGTCCCCTATCTACACATATGGACACAGCAGCAAGTCAGGGGCTGACCTGACCAAGGCCACAGCCAGGTGGTGGCGGGGCCCAGGTTCCAGAGCAAGCGGTGTGGCTCCCCTGTGGGCACTGCAACCCATGCTCAGCCATGTGGCCCAGCGGGTAGTGTGGAGATGCCTGCACTCAGGACCCTCTGGGGCCAACAGGCCACCCTACAGCCACGTCTCCCTGGTACCCAGTGCTCTCTGCACACTGTACTGTTGCTCCAAAGACACCTCCACACCAGACCTTTCCCCATGCCGTGCTCCTGGCCAAGAGGGTCCCAACCTGGCCCTTTCCTTGCTCTTTATTTTTATTTTATTTTATTTTTTCTTTTGTAGAGATGGGGGGGGGTCTCCCTATCTTGGCCAGGCTGGTCTCGAACACTTGGACTCAAGTGATCCTCCTGCCTCAGCCTCCCAAAGTGCTGGGATTAAGGCGTAAGCCACTGTGCCCTGCCACCATTCATTTTTCAAGGCCCAAGCTCCTTCTTCCCTCCT
Organism: Colobus angolensis palliatus; assembly: GCF_000951035.1. Lineage (NCBI taxonomy): Eukaryota > Metazoa > Chordata > Mammalia > Primates > Cercopithecidae > Colobus > Colobus angolensis. The sequence goes on from NW_012116377.1 coordinate 6,515,834, forward strand.
CCAGGAAGCCTCTCTGCAGTCCCCACCCCACCTCAGGAGCCCTCCTTGGCTTCCTTTCCCTTTGACCACTCTGGGCTCCGGTCTGTCACCACCCCACTCCCAGCCTGGAGACAAAATCAGGTCAACATCAATACTTTATTGCACAAAAGACAGAGTAGCAGAGTCCCTCCCCCTGTCCCCTACCTGCCCACACACATGCAAACAATCACTGGAGCACTGGGGGGACTTGGCACCGCCTCCTCCTGGGCTGCAAACTCAGATGACTTCAGCGGCCAAGTGGTTGATGGAGGTAAATAGTGAGACAGGCTGAATGCCGGAGCAGGCGAGGGCTGCAGCAGCAGTGAGCAGTGGAATGCATGCACATGTTATTGGGAGAGTGTGGAGTGAACAAGACCTTTCAGTGTGAAGATCCCAGCCAGCAGGCCTCCAGTTTGCAGTCCCTGGTTCAGTCCAGCTCCTACCACTCCCAGAATGCTGCTTGTCACCCTGGGGGGTCACAGTCAGGTCACCAAAGATGTTCCCAAGTATGGGAGCCCTCTCCAGGACCACAGCCTCTGGAAAAGCCATCCCTGGCATCCTCTTTATAAGGCCTAGCAGCCCTTGCCCCTCACTGCCCTGCCAAGAAGCAGGGTAGCAAGAGATCAGCCTCCTGCTTCCCTGGAGATGAGGGAAGCAGCCCACGTTTTCTCATTGTGCTGAAAACACCTGGGCTAAAGTGGGGAAGCTGGGTTTCCCTCCCCCTTTCCTGATGTAATGGGACAGCACCCCTCTTTGTCTACCATATGGGGTCAGGAGAGGCCAGCTGTGAAACAGAAGATTGAAATGTAATCCAGGGTCTCAACATACAATACCCCAAACTTTCAAGATCCAATAAAAAAATCACCTGTCATAGCAAGAACCAGAGAAATGTCAATTGTACCAGAAAATACAATCGGCATACACCAATACTGGTATATGTTGAACAGGAAGGAATATCAGGACTACCTGATGAGGCTTTTAAAGCAGCCATCATAAAGGTGCTTTGATGAGCAATTATGAACATGCTTGAAACAAATGAAAATAAAGAATGTCTCAGCAAGGAAACAGAAGTTATAAAGAGAACCAAATGGACATTTGAGAATTTTTTAAAAACATACAGTAATCAGAATAAAAACTTAATGGATAACTCCAAAGTGGAACAGAGGGTCAAAGGAAAGTTGTAGTGAACCTGGAGATAGAGCAATAGAAACCACCAACTCTGAAACAGAGAGAAAATAGACTAGGGGTGGGAGAAAAGAGTTCTCTGAGAGATAACAAAAGATCTAACATTCATGTCATCTAATTGCCAGGAGGAGAAGAGAAAGAAGACAAAGCTGAAAAAATGAAGAAGTAATCTCCTAAACTTGGCAAAAGACATAAATGTAAGAATTCAAGAAGCTGAATGAACTCCAAACATTATAAATCCAAAGGAATCCCCACCAAGACATATCACAGTCAGACTTCCAAAAACTAAACAACAATGACAAACCCCAATTTTGAAAGCCGCCACCTTCCAAACAACATAGATTTCTCATCAGAAAGCATGGAGACAAGAAATAAGTGGAGCATTTTTAAGTGCCGTAAGAAAAGAGCTGTCAACCATAAATTCTATACCCAGTGAAACTATCCCTCAGGAATGAGGGGGAATCAAGACCTACTCAGGTGAAGGAAAAAGTTTGTTGCCAGCAAACCTGCTGTGAAAGGAGGGCCAAAGGAATTTCTTCTCATGGAAAGAAAGTGATAATGGAGAATCTTGAGACATCAGGAGGAAAGCACAATGGAAAGAACAAAACTATGGGTAGATAAAACAGACCCCTTCTCTGAAGGTTTCTAAGTTACATTTGATGGTTGAAGCAAAAATTATAGCATTGTTGAATGTCTCAATGTATGTAGAAAAAATATTTAAGATAATTATATTATAAATGGAAGAGGAAAAGGGACACAAAGACAGGTAAGCTTTCTACATGTCACTTGAAATGGTAAAATGTTGATGGCAGTAGACCGTGATAAGTACATATGTATAATGCAATATGGCAGCCACTAGAAATCTATACAAAGATAATACACTAAAAGCACTGTACATAAACCAAAATAGATGCTTAAATATGTCTAAGTAACACACGGCAAGGCAGAAAAAAGAAAATAGAGAAACACCACCATCAACAAACACAGGAACAAACAAAGCAACAAATAAAACAGCAGACTGAAGCTACATCAGTAATTACAGAAAACGTAAATGGCATAATCCCATTTATATAACATTTTTGAAATAACAAAATCATACAGATTGAGAGGAGATTGGTGACTGCCAGGGGCTGGGGTGGTGGGGGTGAATGTCACTGTGAAGGGGAGTACCAGGGGGTCTCCGTGGAGAGGGAACAGTTCTGTATCCTGGTTACACGGACAGGAACATGGATCTCCATGTGTGATAAAGTGACACAGGGCTTGACACTCTTGTCACACCAGTGCCAATGTCCCTTTTCTGATGTGTGGTGGTTATGTAGAATGTGACCATTGGGGGAACTTGGGTGAAGGGTACACAGGCTTCTCTCTCTACTCTTTCCAACTTCCTGTAAATCTGTAATTGTTACAGATTATCATTATTTCAACATAAAAAGTTAAAAAAATACCTTTGCTGTTGCTCTTACACCAGCACCAACTCCACTGCTGGCATTTCCTCTTGGGCAGAACCAGCGCCCTGTGCACCCCTACAGACCTCACGGGCCAGCAGGCCTCTGGGGGCCATACCCAGCAGAGGCCATCACGGCAATCCTGGGCCAGGCTGCCTGGCCCCAGCTCCCAGAGCCATCTCCTCCTTCTCCAGGCCTCAGAGCTCATATCGCCTCTTCAGAGGAGCTCCCGATTCCCTGATGGAAAATGCACCCCAGTCCCATTCAACCAACTGATAGTCTCTGGTCCATTCAGCTGCTTATTATCCAGCCCCACAAACAGCAGCTTGGCAAGCCGGGGAGCCCATCTTCTCAGGGGCACAGAGCCTAGTGCCAGGCAAAGCATCCATCAGGGGCTGTGGGGGTGCAGTCGCTATCAGTTGCGGCATCACAAGTCACCCTAAAATGTAGTGGCTTCGGCCAATAGCTGCCTTTCTCTCTCATGGTCTCTGCGGGGAATTCAGAGAGGACAGTGGGAAAGGCTGGTCTCTGTCCCAGTGTCTGAGGACTCAGTTGGGACTTGCACAGGCTGCAGCTCCTCACCTGTCTGGCAAGACTTCCCCGGGGCAGGGCTCTTTGGCAGCTCTGTCTAGCTCTGTGGGGCCATTCCACAGCCTCTGCAGCATGATGGCTTCAGGGCAGCCGGCCTTCTTATGTGTCCATGCACAGCTCCCACCCAGGGGGGCAGGGAGAGGGAGGGCAGAGGAGAAGTGGGGGTTTGGAGCTCAGAAGCCTACAGGGCACCACCGCTGGGCTATGCTACATCAGACAGATTGGTGACAAGCCCCATGGCTCTCCAGGGAACAGAGCACAGCCCCCACCTCTGGCAGGGGTGTCAGGCCCACTGTGCATTGCAAAGCCCTGCAGGATGGGTGTGCAGGGGAGGCAGTCTTTGGAAAACACAATCTGCCACCTGGCCAGCAACAGGCTGGCCTCCAGGGGCCTGAGCTGCTAGCCTTGGATTCCAGCCCCAGCTACGGAGAGCCCGCTGGGAGCCTCCTACTCACCCTCAGCCCCACGCATGCCTCTTTGCAGCAGCCTGCGCTATTGACGGGTCGGTGCATGGGTGGGAGTGGAGATGGAAAGGGAGGGCGGGAGTTTGGGGACCTTTTCTAACCACTATACCATCCTCTGCCTCAGCCCTATGGGGCAACCCTGGCCCAGTGGGGAATGCCACCATGGCAGCTGGGAGCTCCTCTCAAAGAGCACAGGGTTTGAAGGCAGCAACATGAAGTCTCCTCCCGACACCATCCGTCAGTGCCTTTTCGGGACCACACCACAAATCACGTGGCCCTGGAGTCTCTGTGAGGACCAGAGCAAAGACATTTGAAGGGCCAGCCCTGTGCCAGGTTCCCCAAGGCATCTTGACCACCGGGTGGGTGGGGAGGGGCCGTGACTGCCCCCTTTACACGGATGAGGAAACCAAGGCATGAAGAAGTGACAGGCCCCAGGGACACACTCGGCAACTGCTCTGGACAGTCGGAGCCACAGAGGCCCCTGGAGGAAGCAGAGAGGCGCCCTCCCTCTGCCAACCTCTCTTCCTATCCTACCCCCACGCTCCATCACGGGGGTGCTTTGTGCTTTCCCTGATTCACCACAAGCTTTGCACATGATGCTTGTTCTGCTCCTCTGTTCTGGAGAGAGAGGGAACAATGTATTTCCCCTGAGGTCACCCTGCTGACCTTCCTTCAGCCCCGGCGCAGGTTCCTCCTCTTCTGGGAAGCCTGCCCTGAAGCACCCGCCCACCCAGCCTCTGTCGGGAGCAGCTGCAGCTCACCACGGGGTATCACCCCCGGTCCTCGGCCTGCGTTAGAAGCAGAGGTGTCCCCAGGCCCTGGTGTTGCCAGCATGGTCTGCATTCCACAGAAAACATGCAGACAGAACCAGCCCAGCTCTCCTGTGCCCTCAGAAGCCCAGGCCAACTGAGCCGCCTGCCCTTCCTGGGCACCTGGTGTGCCAGGTACCAGCCCCAGGGATGCAGGCCCACTGAGAAGGGGGCAGCAGAGCAGCAAAGGGAGGGGCTGAACCTGAACACACAGCACCCAGCTCCAAGCCCCATGGCCTGGAGACCCCATCCAGATGGCAGAGCTTTTTGGGCTCAAGCAACAAACACCAAAATGACATTTAAAATATTTAACAGCCAAAGCTAGGCGCAGTGGCGTGCAACTGCAGTCCCAGCTACTCAGGAGGCGGAGGTGGGAGGATCACTTGAATCCAGGAGGTTGACTCCAGCCTGGGCAACACAGTGTGACTCCATCTTTAAAAACTAAAAAATACGTGTATGTTTAACAGCCAATCAGAGTAGACACCAGACATAAACCATGAGCAGGACAGCACTAGAAGCAGCTGGCTGAAACCCAGCTTTGTTTCATCCCGAGGGACATTCATCAATGTGCTTCCCTGTCTGGCTTCCAGCAGGACTGAATCCAGGGGCTCCCATAATGTCACCAGGCATCTATTTCTTGGTATCATCTTCCTCTGTGTGCATTCCCAGGTGTGGTGTCCCTATCTGACCCTTTGCTGCAGCCACTAGGAGGAAAATATAAGAGATTTTCCCCAACCTGGAACAGATGCTAGCAGTCTCCCCTGACTTACAGCTGCACTCACCTCTCAACTTCACACTATAAGGTGGCGATGGTGTGGGGACAACTGCTCTGATATCACAGCCACCACCGCCCCAAGTACCCTTTACCCTTCAAGTTGTCTGTCTAGCCTTTTTTTTTAAAGATGTTTTAATTATTAAAATATATGCTCATTGTAAAAAAAAAATCCAAGAAGTGCATAAAAGGATACAATGAAGTCGGCCTCCCTCCAGCACCTGCCCCCAGCTCACCAGCGCAAAAACTGATATGGGTGTCTCCTGTGTCCATGAAGAGATGTATACACTGTGTCCAACATGCAGACACAGAGGGACATCCTGCCTCTCTGCAAAACAGATAAAAACTAAGAGCTGCTTTTAGATAGATCTCTCTCTCCTCCCTTCTTTCCTTCCTTTTTCCTTTCCCTTCTCCCTCCCTCCTTATTTCCTTTACATACAATGAAGTCCCCAATCCTTAGGCACACAGGTCAATGAATGCATCTTTACACTTCTACACAAATACATGTGTTATTTCCACAAAACAAAGGTTCTTCTGACCCCACCCCTGCCCCCCAGAGAACCCCTATCAGACTCCTTCACCATAGGTTAGTTTTGCCTGTCTTTGAACTTCATATAAACAGACCCATCCAGTACCATGGCAGGTCCCCCATGAGTCACATCTCTATAATCCCCCCCTTAAGCGTGTGACTGGCTTCTAAGCAATAGATTAGGCAAATGTGAAGGCACGTCCCTCTCATGATTATCTTATACATGCAGGAGATCCCTTTGCTGGCAATGGAGGGTCTGTGAGCAAGTCTCCAGGCAGAGGATGGCTGGTGGCCTCTAGCTGAGCTGATAGCAAAAAGACAGCCCATCAGTCCTCCGGCAAGATAATGAATTCTGCCAATATCCAGGTGAACTTGAATGAGGAGCCTGAGCTGCAGAGAGGAACCCAGGCTGGCCACATCTGGAGGGCAGTCTTGGACCCCGCTGCACTACACCAGAGCTCCGACCCACGGGAAGTGGGGGACAGACATGCATTGCTGCAAGCGACTGTTTGTGGTTATTAGTTAGGAGGCAGTAGATAGCTAATACAACCGTGAATTCTTTTGTATCCACCTCTGTCTATCCCCATGAGATGTCTGAGAGATCCATCCATGTTGCTACAGGGAGCTCGAGTGTGTTCTTTTTCGTGATGCTGTAGTATTTCATCGTATGAATAAACTACAACTTAACCATTCTACTTTCCATGAGCACTTGGGTTATTTTAACCTTGTGGCTGTGATGAGTAAGGCTCTATGAACATTCTTGTGCGTACTATTTAGAGGACATACATATTCATTCTCTTGGGTATTAACTCAGGAGTAAGATTGCTGCATCGCAGTGTAGGCGGATGTTTAACTTTATAAGGAACTGCCAAGCCATTTTCCGAAGCAACTGTCATCCTTTCATACTCCTCACAGCAGCAGTGAGCCCACGGGGGTTGCTCCTTCTCACTGACGTTGGGTATTGCCTGTCCTTTCACCTCAGCCATTGCTTGGATGTGGAAGCACTTCTTGGTGGTTTCAGTTTGCATTTCCCTGGTTAGTCGTGATGATGTGGAACAGTTTTTTTTCATATGCTTACTGGTCTCCCTGGAGGATTTTCTAATATTACTTTCTTAGTGGTAGGGTTTTTTTTGTTGTTGCTGTTTTTTATCTGACCTTTAACCCCGAAATGGAAGTTCAGGGAAAGAGAAATTCTCCTTGTAAGGTGAGCTTTGCTGGAGCCTCTCATGGAGACACAGGGGGTGCCTCACCTCATCTTGGCCTGGCGAGCCCCTCAGCAGAGGACCTTGCTAAGCTACACCAGAGCTCGGACCCATGGAAAGCTGAGAACAGAACGATGCGGACAGAAGGAGCTGGGCTGGGAGGAGAAAGTCCAGGTCCCAGTAACTGGTTAAGCCTCTAGATGCAGCTGGCCTGAAGCTCCCTCCTGGACTTCTGAAGCCTACACATTCATTGCGGTAGTCAGTTTCAGCGAGGGTTCTGTCACTTGTGCAGGAGGGGGTGACCGACACTGAGCCTCTGTCCAGCATGCTGACATTGGAGGATCCCCAAGCTCTGCAGCATGGGAAAGAGCAGAGGGGAGCTCTGCCTCCCAGGTGCTCCCCCACCCCTCCTGCTGCTGGTCTGCACCCCACTTCATTACTGAGTGTGTTTTGAGGCTGAATAACCATGTAATTGGCTTGTCCATTTCATAGTCAAACTTCGGCAAATACGTTTTTTATAATTAGTTGATGTTTATTTAGCGGGAATAACCAGCCCATTAAATTTAATGAGGCAGGATATCACATATGAGGGGGAAGTGTTTTTCCTTATGGAGAACCCGGTTTGGGCGGTGCTGGTCCCAGGGCCAGGGCAATGAGGTGGCTCGCCTATGTGTGGGTGTCTCTCCTGGGAGAGGAGAGGAGGAGTGCAGGGAGCCACAGCCCCTGTCCCATCCCGCTTCGGGCTGTCCCATCCCCTCTGCTTTTTCTGCATTGTGTACCACCCTATAGAACCTGTTTTTGATCTGGTCTGTCTCCCCCATGGATCTCTAAGCTCAGAGGACAGGGCTTTTCCCTCTGTGTTGCTCATGCTCCATCTTCAGTAGATGAACACAAAGGGTGAATCAACAACGGAGATCCCTCCGCGGCTGCCACTCCTGTGGCTTTAGGGGCCTCCCTCTGGCACACAGTGGCCTCCTGCCTTGTCCCTCCCCCCTCCCCCCCGCAGGGTTTATCCCCTTGCCTCTCTCTGCTTGGCAGGCAGGGACAGCACCTTACTCAAGGAGATCCAGGCTCGGCCTGGGGGCTGAACTGCTGGGCCCAGGTAGCACCCAATGAAGACTCCAGATGTGTTGGAAGAGTGGACCCCTGCCTGGCCATGACCGGACAGGCCCAGACTGTGGAAAACCGTGTCCAATATCTACATTCAGGAGGCTTCTAGCCTGGGGGTAATAAGCAAAATTCAGATTAACTTAGAAAAACAGAAAATACAGTCAATTATAAAACAAAACCCAAAACATCCATAATCCTATCCCCAGAGAAAAGCACGATAACATTTTAATGTGTAACACTCTTGACCTTTTTCTCTGGGCATCTATATATTTTTACATATGCATAGGTAAGATTTTTTTCATCTAAAGAATGGGTTTGTACAGTGCATGCTACTTCTTTAAAGGGAGTGGAGAGAGTGCCATGTGAATACACTCAGTATCCCTATTCTTAGAGGCTTTAGAGTTTTCTTATGGAGGTACCACATTTTATTTCATCCCCTATTGTTGGGCATTTTGTATGCATGTTGTTTCCAATATTTTGACACTATTATAAACACTAGTGGCACACACTTGTAGTCCCAGCTTCTTGGGAGGATGAGACAAGAGGATTGCTTAAGCGCAGGGGGTCAAGGCTGCAGCGAGCTAGGATCAAGCCACTGCACTCCAGCCTGGATGACAGAGTGAGATACTGGCTCTAAACAACAAAAGAACTCCCACCCCCTGAAAAAAGCATGAACAAAGCAGCCCCTTCACCTGGCTAGCACCAGCTCAGCCCTCTAACCTCACATGACCGGGGCCAGGGGTTCCCAATTCCCGGGCTGTGGACCAGTACCAGTCCCTGACCTGTTAGGAACAGGGGCGGTGGGCGGTGAGCATTCCCTGAGCTCCGCCTCCTGTCAGATCAGAGGCAGCATTAGATTCTCATAGGAGTGCAAACTCTATTGTAAACTGCACATGCGAGGGATCTAGGTTGCATACTCCTTATGAGAATCTAGCTCATGCCCAGTAACCCGAGGGAAAAGTTTCATACTGAAACCATTCCCCACCGCCTCAACCCCATCCATGCGAAGTTTGTCTTCTACAAAATTGGTCCCTTGTGCCAAAAAGGCTGGGGACCACTGACCTAGGCCAAGCTCCAAGGCCCTGAGCTTGGGGGCCTCACCACAATTGATGGCAAATGCCACCTTTCCTGCTAGACCCTAAGCCCATGAGGAAATAGACTGGTATCACTACTGATTGGAGGGCACCTAAGATGGAAAGGGGAGAGCAATGTTAGTTCCCTGTGTCCCCTGAGCAGCCGACTCAGAGACGAACCCGCAGGTCAGTTCTCAGGAAGGTACCAGGGTCCACACCCACATGATAAGGGAGGGGGCAGTGGGCAGAGGGTGGGCTGGGCTAGCTCCCAAGTTGGGACCCCCTTCCAAGTCACTCCCAGTGAAGACACCCTTTGCAACCCACCCCATCACCAGGCAAAGGATGAAGCTCCTGGCCCCTAGGGTGTGATTGTTGGTAAAGTGGCTCTCAGCAGCCAAGGCCTCCCTGGAGGGCAGACTTGCCCTATGTTCCCAACTCCAGGAGCGTTCAGCTCCCTTAGGGGATGGTGCCTATGCTTGTCCCCACTTTACAGATGAGAAAACAGACTTAGATGTTCAGGAGTGGATGATGGCTTGGATGCTCCGGCTCCAGGGCGGGTGCGTCAGGGCTATGTGTGAACAAAGGGAGGAGGCAGTGAGCAGACATCAGGACGAGCGCCCAGAACACAGGACCTGCACACATGCTTCCTTCCTTAGGATTGGTTCTTAGAGTTAGAATTGCTGTGCAAATGGTGTAGACATTGCCAAATCTCCAATGATGATTCCGGACTGGGCTACTATTTTTTCCATTCTGCCAGTTTTGGCTTCCTATATTTTGAAGCTCTTTGTTAGGTGTACCCATGTTTTATTTTGGGGTTCTAAGTCTTCCTGTGAGCTGTCCCTTCTGTTATTTAAAATGCCCCCTTTTGTTGCCTATAATGCTTCCTGTCTCAGTCTGCTCAGTCTGATACTAATACAACCATTTCAGCTTTCTTACAGTTTGCAGGACTTTTTCTATTCCTTTCTTGTCAACTTGTGCTCTCATAATTAAGGTGATGTCTCTTGTAAATAGCAAACAGAGGGATGTTGTGGGGTTTGTTTTGCTTGTTTTTGTGAGTTTGCACACTCTGAAAGGCTTCTGATGCATTTCACCCAATGAGTCTTCCCAGGGGGTCTCAGTGATTCACCTCCCGTGGCAGCACCACTGTGACCACTCTGCACCTTCCTGGGTGCTCCCACTCCCCTCCCAGTCACCTGACTCTGGGCATCCGTGGCCACATCTGCACCTGCGGGGGTGGCAGTACCATGGGTGGGTGAGGTGGCAGCGAGAGGCTGAGGCAGGACCAGTTTCTCCCACCTCACCTGGACTGTTGTTCCAGGCCTCACAGCCACCTTGCTGGTGATGCCTGGCTTAGATCCCGACCTGGGGTCACGGGACTTCTCCAGGCCAGTAATGATGTGGGAAGGAACAAACAGCCATTTCTGCCAGCGGCCACCTTTCCCATCTGGAGAGGCAAAGGGAATGGACTGGCTCCTCAGCTGGGTCCCTGGAGCTGAGCAGAGCAAGACTCTGGGTGTCAGAGCCCCGCCTGGCACACAGGTAGGGCCCTGACTCCAACAGCAGGCACAGTTTGGTACTGGGCACAGGACTCTAGAGCCAGGTGGCTCCAAGCCTAGCCCTGGCTCTTAGACTGCGTGATCTTGGGCAAATCACTCACACTCTGTCCACAGTTTCCCCACTTATAAAATGAGGATAACAGCAGTATCTACTTCACAAGGTCATGTGAAACCTTAACCAAGTAAGTATTTATAAAGGGCTCAGCAAAGTACCTGGCACATGGTAAAGGTCTGATAAATGCTCAGTTTGATTATCGGCACTATTCTCTGTAGGCTGTCTTGTTGACACAAGGAATAAAGGTGCACAGGTACATGCACACACCTGCCATTCCAGCTACATCTCACATGCCCACCTGAGCATAGGCACACATACCACTCAGTACAGCCCACACGGTTCCACTAAGGCACCTTCCTGGGCCTTTTCCTCAGACCCACTCCTCTACCACAGGGGGTGGCCGGCAGCAGCTCCCAGCTGCCTCGGCTCCAGCTTTCCGCCATGGAAGGCACTAACTACGGCTAAGGGCAGAATGAAGCCAGGGAATTTCCACCTCCTCTGTCTTGGGCAACCCTCTCACAGCTGCTGTGACTCCTCAGAGGCCCCAGCTTCCCTATGCAGGGCCCCTGTGGTGCCAGCTTCCATTGGGTGATCCTGCCTCTTCCCTCTGTCTCTGCAGCCCCAGGTGGCAGGAGGTCCTATGGCTGCTGATCTGAGTTCTCTCTCACACTATCCCATCTGGGTTTTTAGTTCCTCCATCTCCTTTGTGACCAATCCCTTGCATTCAGCTCTCCCTGCTCAAAAGCGAGGGTGCTATTTTCCTGGTCAGACCCTGAATGATACAACCAATGTCATCACCAAGAATGCCCCTGCAACCGGTGGGATGAGTATGAATACTCCCGCCTAACGGTCACTCAGCCGGGGCACGAGCCTGCAGCATCTGCCTCCAGGTGCACACCCTGCTGGACACAGCCCTCACCTGTGAATTTCTCTCTCAGACCTGACCTCCTACCACACACAGCCACACGGAGGTACTGAGGTATAGGTACACGAGAGCACACAAACATTCACACTCCCACGCAGTGTTACAGATGACCCTGGGGACACACACACAGTCTCCAGCAGGGGAGGGGCAAAGATCTGGCTCTGAGGAAGTGGAGGAATGGCTGATATCCAGGCTGGGAAGAGCCCGTGAGCATCCGTAGGTGCTGAGCATGACTGGCTGCCTGTGCGTAAACTCAAGTACACAGGCACAGACATGAACACACACAGATGGACAGGTACACACACACCTATGCACATGCTTGCACATGTGTGCTGGCGCACCATGCACTCACATGTGTGCACACACATACACACGCAGGATGGACATGTGCACACAGACCCATACACACACACTTGCATACTTGGACACACAGTTCACACCAGTGCACACACATTTGCACAATCATCCTGCGTGGTGGACACCGAGACCCAAGGAGAGGAATGCACGATGTCATGTGCACAGTCAGGAGCTCGTTCCCTCATCCCAATCCAAAGCCCCCAGAAAACAATGAGGGAGAGAGAAGCTGATAGAAATGATTGAACATGCCCTGGTCCTTCAGGGGTGCTGGAGTTGGGGAGTAGAGCCCCATCCACTGGAGCTCTCCCAGGCCTTGTCTCTACCCCCTCAGGTGAAGACTGTAGGGACTCACTCAGAAGAGCCTCCAGCCTCTACCTAAAGGTATGTAGGTATGCATGGGGGTACAGAGGGGTGGAAGTCGGAGCTGGGCCCCTAAGGATGGACAGGAGCTCACCAGGTGAAGTGTGCGTGGGTGCCTCACTTCCAACTGGTCTGGTTGAAGAAATCCCAGAATGCTACCCCCACCTCCCTATCAGCGCCTCAGACTTTGCCACTAGCATGTCTGTCTGCTCCTCTCCAGTTACAAAGTCCATTCCTGAGTCTTGCCCTGTGGTCTCTATGGCAGAGTCTGCAGCTGGGCCTGGGATAGTTTCTGAAGCTGCCCTGAGGGGAGAGTCAGTGTAAGCCAGTGTTCCCCTCCCCACCTCAACTTGGCTCAAAGGAAAGGGAAGCTGGGCGCTGACAGGAGAACATTTGCTTCCCAGAACAATGCTCTCTCACAGAGAAGTCCTGTTGCAAATGACAAAAACCCAGTTCAAACAAAAAGAGAAACTTGCTAGCTCATGTTAACTTCAGGTCTGGCTGGATCCAGGTGCTCAATGACCTTGCACAGTCTCTCCATCCCTTGGCTGTGTGCCTCTGCTGGCTCTGCTCTCTAGAACCCTCTCCCTGTGCGGAGGTGAAGGTGGTGGGAAGAGGGGAACAGGAGTCGCTGATAGAGTTGGGGAGAGTGGTTCTTCAGAAAACTTGAAAAGCTATTTCTAAAAGAAGATGGGTGGATGCGGAGTGGGCCACTGGTGTTCCCTATAAATCCTAGACACTACTTTAGTTGTTCTGTAATGAGGAAACTGAGGGTCAGGCCTAAGGGAATTGCTGGCCTTTCTTGGCAGCCAACAGGAGGCAGAGTCAGGATTTAAACTGAGGCCCCCAGGCCTGCAGAGCCTGTGGATTTTCCTGTGTGCACCGGGCTCCCTTCCTGCCTGAACCCACTACAGGAGGTGCCAAGACCCAGGACTCCAGGCAGACGCCAACAGGCCTGGAGACGCTGAAGAAGCTGGTAATGGTCCTTACATCTCATCATCATGAGGACAGGTGCCCTGTCCTCATCTGAGACTAGTCCTGGTCCCCAAACGACTCCCTACCTGCCTGTACCAGGGACCAGGGGTGGCCAAGGGGAGCCCACGTCAGGCTGATCTTGAGAAGCCGGCGGGCTGTGCACACTGTGTTGCCTTTGGGTTGGAGGCCTGTGTCTGGGCTGGGTAGGCACCCAGGAGGAGGGCTCTAAGGACTCACACAGGGCTTAACCCTTGAGTAATGTGGAAGGAGACCAGAAGCTCCTGCACAGAGCCTGAAGGAGGAAGAGGCTAGAATCTCAGGCAGGGGCCATGAGCCAGACATGGAGGTGGAAAGTGGACAGACTGGTCAGGGTCAGACATGAGTCTTATTTTTAGGACCAAGTGGAAGTTTATGAAAATCCAGCAAGATCTGGGGACAGATGTGTGGATTTGGGTGTGTGGGAGGCCCAGGGCTAAGGACACTATGGGGAGGAGGGAGAGGGGTAAGCAGACCCAGCCAGCCAGGGGCCAGAGGCAGTGGGGGACCTCAAGGAAGGGCCCTGGATTCTGCATGAGCCCCTGGAGAGCCTTACCGGACCCTGCCCCGTACCTCCCACACCTGTGGCCTTGCTCCCCAGCTCTGCTCTTTGGCCTTCAAACCTCTGTCAGCTCCTGGTCTGAGTCAATCATGCAGTGATGTGTGGGCAACAGTACCATCTCATGAGGCTGCTCTGCCAGCCTCTGTCCCTGGATGCCTGTTTGCACAGGCCCTGGGAGAGGGCTGTTGCTGCTACCCTCCACTGCCACTGCCAACCTCATTCTGGCCCCATTCCCAAGCAGGAGGTAGCTTAGTGGGGCTCAGAGGCCAAAGAGGTCTTTTCACTCCTCTCAGGCCAACTGCAATCTGACCAGACTGGCTACCAGGGAATGAAGGAACAAGGAGTTGCAGGCAGAGGATCAGGAAGTGCTTGCCCCTGGAAGCTGGCTCTCTGGCTGTGTGGGAGCCTGAAACTGGAGCCCAAACTAGCCTAGAGGAGGAGGGGCCATTTGGAAGAAACCATGGGGCCGCTGGTCGCTGGACATGGGAGGCCACCTGGGGTCACAGGTCTGTTGGTTGACATGAGTGGGCCTGGGCCGTAGGCTCCACCCAGCAGAATCAGGAGCCACATAAAATGGGCGTTGTTTTAAGCTATGACGTCTGGGGGTGGTTTGTTACCCAGACAGAGCGAGCTAGTACAGGCTCAGGCAACACCCAGCCCACAGGTGTCTGTGTACATGGGAGTCCGTTTCCCACCCCAAGATGTGTCTCTAACCCCCAAAAATGACACCTGGAGAAGAGGATGAACAGCTGAAAGTTATTCCTGTGAGATCTGAAGTTGGACAAAGCCTTGGAAGCCAAACACTTCTGAGGGAGTCAGAACAGCATGGTGGACAGGCCTGACCTGTGACCCCTCACCCCTCCTCTTAGTAGGCCCCTCCCCAAAGGGCTCAGGCCAGGGTGCCCAGTGCCCCATCCCTCCTCGCTGCATCACACTGCATGGAGTCTCCTTGTGTGTTTCCACAGGCTGACCCAGGACTCCTAGAGAGGGAGTCTCCCAAAGCTGTCTGCCTGGCTGCTAGTATGCTACCCGCCCAGCCAAAAGGACACGCCCAAGCCCCAACTCACCCCTTGAGCTCTGAGTCTGAAAATCTGAGAAGGGAAGTTTGTGCTGCCAAGTCTGAGTCAAGGCTGCGGGCTTTCAGCTCCAGATGGCATGGGGACTCCCCAAGGGCTCTATCAGGAAACCCAAGGTCACCAGCAGAGCAGTTAGAGAATCTCAGGCTCCACCCCAAAAATCTTCCTGCTGGCATGGTACAGGCTGAGTGTGGTCAGGGCACCTTGGGTGGGGGACATGGCCAAAGGTCAAGGACTGGAAGGCCAGTGTTTGGACACCAACCAGGCAGAGCATGTCCCAAACCCACTTTGTCATCTGCCCTCCTCAGTCCCTGCATTCCTTATTTTAAAATCCCCAACACGCAAGTCAGCGACTTCAAAGTCACCTGGCCTCTTCTGTCCTCAGTCGGTTTCAGTCTTGCCAATCAGCCCCACTAACCCGCCTTGGGCTTGAGCTGTGCGGGGCCCTACACACTGGTGATGCTCCCTGGCATTGAGTCCTGTCTCCCTGGCACCACCTGACAGCTGGAGCAACGTCACTCAGAGACAGTGCCAGCTCAGCCTGCCGCACCCCAGTCCTGCCGCCTCTGCAGCCACGCTGCTTGAATGCCTTGCCTGCCTTTGCTCTCCTCCACCCCCCGCTGCCCTCACACCTGGGATCCACTCTGCTGGGTCTCCGGCCTGCCCTGCCCTTGTCTGGGCAGCTTCCGCCCTGGGCGCAGGCAGCACTCGCTGCAGGAAGCTGGCCTGCTCTCCCTCTGTGCCATCCCTAGAAAGGCCTGCTCCCCTTCCTTCTCATCCCTGCTTCCGCACAGCCTGCTGTTGCTGCTGCAATGTAATTAGGGGTTCCCAGGCCATCTCCCCTGCCAGTCCAGGGACTCCCCGAGGGGAGCAGCCCATCTTCCTCAGCTCCACTTCGCTGGTGTCCAGCAGAAGGCTGGACGCAGAGTAGGCAGCAGTGACTGTTTGCCAGTGAGTCAACGACTGAAAACAAAGGCATCTGCTTTATTTGTTTTCAGACAGTAGCGCATACTTTGTTTCCTAAACACATGGCAGCCCCAGGCTCAGGGGCATATGCAGGGGCCCAGCAGGAAACGGCAGGGCACAGTGGCTGTGGCCTAGGGCTCTGTGGACTGTGGTCCCATGATTGGTCCCTTCTTCAGGGCTCCAAGTCACTGCCAGGGCAGGAACGACGTCTGCTCCTCAGCCCTACAAAGAGAACAGGTCAGAGTTGAGTCAGGGCCCACTCCGCCCATGCCCAGCAACTCTGTGCAGACTGCCCTGTGACAGCAAGCACTTCCCAGGGAGCAGCTGTGAGTTGGTCTCCCTCCTCACCTGGAGACCCATCAGTGAATCTCTTTACCTCTGTACCCCGGAGCCCAGCACAGTCCCCAGCAGCAGGGGACAGGCCCTCACTCCATGTGACAGTGACACCAGCACACGCTCCCCTCTCCTCTACTCTCCCAGGGCTGGCTCAGAAGACAGGTCCCCTGCCCCCATCCCCTCAACCTGCTGCAGTGTTTCTGACAAGCACCTTGGGTATAGAAGAGTCTCACCCATCTCTGCTCTGCCTCGTCAAGGCCTCCCCTCTGTTCTCTGACTTTTCGCAGCTCAGCGGGAGCCTGCTGGGATGCTGGGGTCCGCACAGTCAGGGTCCTGTTGTGGAAAGCCTGAGGTCCCTGTCCTCATCTGAGATGCCCAGCACATTCATACACAGGCAGGCGCCAGGCTCTGGGCCTAGGCATCACCTACCTGCCCTAGGAGCCCCAGGGCAGATGCTAGATCCTGGAGAGAGAAGCAGTGCTGCCCCACGCCAAGGCCCTTGACCATGTGGGCCTCTGTCCCCTGCCACTTGGCCCCTTGCAGAAGCAAATCTCTCTTAGGGACCCTTCACCCCTCCGCTCTCTGGCTCTGCCAGCAGCCTTCTGAGGTGGAGGCTGGCAAAGGGTGGTGAGAGTTTCTCCAGCACTTGCCATATCTCATACACAGGGCACCAACCAAGTGTCTGGGTGCTGGGGCTCCGAGGGAGTCAGGTTGAATATGCTGAACCCAAATGCACACACACTGCCAAGGCAGCACAGCACCTCTGGCACTGCCATCACTCAGTCTCCAGTTTCTTTGCTAGTCATGTGAGGGGTAGGGGCCGGGAAGGAGGGAGACAGGCCTGGCAATGTCCCAGAGCCTCTCTCAGGGTTTAATGTGATCTGTGTTCCTTGGTAATCACATTTTTGCTTAAGTGCAAGGAATATATATTGGTGAGGTGTGTTTGTTAAAGAAATACTCTTGGGGGTGGTGGGTAGGGGCTGAAAACTACCACAGAGGTGAGGCTGGATGGAGAGAGGATGGAGTCGAGGGCTGGTCACTGAGGGGTGGGCCCTGCCAGGAAGCCAAGAGGCTGCAGCAGATCCCTGGGTAAAGAGTCAGGTGTACGATGAACAGAGACTTGGAGCTGCCCTTGATTGGGTGTGGGGAGGATCTGGAGGCTTCATCTTGCTGGTGAGCAGGGAGTTAAGTGTCTGGTCGGTGCGAAGGGCCCCGGTCTGGCCCAGCCTACCCAGCGCCCCAGCGCCTCCTGCCCACGTGGAAGCAGAGTGAGCAGCCTTCTACACTCTGAGATGGAGGAGGAGGCTGCCTGTCCTACTCAGGGCTTCCCTCTCTCAGAAGGCTGACAGAGGCCTTGCATCCACTTGTCCTGTGTGGAGCTACCTCTGGGCTGTGCTCTGGCCATGAAGGGACAGTCAGTGCTGGTCGGGGCTGTGACCAGCCCAGGGTGGAACAATCAGCCTTGGCAGATGGGTGTGAGCAGGGCATGACCCGAGGAAGCTCTCACAGGCCCGGGGCTGCAGGATCCCCCTCAGTTCAGTGGGAGAGATTTCCCCTTGGACATAGCTGGAGAGCACAGAGCATCTGGCCTTAGCCTTTTCCACCCCAAGTACTTAAAGCAGCCTGTCTCCTACTCAGGCCAAAGAGGCTTTTCTGTGGGAAAGGAGACCTCATTCTATTGCTTCTCCCATACATTTTCACAAACAGACTGCACTCCTCAGGGAGCCCAAACTAGGTGTCCTGAGAGTGAATGATGCTCCCCAAGGTGGGAGCTGTCCTGTTGGGGTGGGGCAAGGGTGAGGTGTGGCTGGGAACAGCCTGACTGCACCAGAGAACCCTACGGGACCTGGGAAGGGGGAGGACTTATCTAGGATAGACAGCAGCAGTTGGGGGTGGGGGAGGAAGACAGTAGGAGCTGGCTGGGAGCACATCGCAGGCATCCAGGACAACCGAGGCCCACTGGAGTGGGAGGTGACCAGAGAGCACAAGAGGCCTGGGACCACTCACCAGGAAGGCCAAGTCAGCACACCCCTCTAGACCAGCTCAGGGGGGGTGGCTGCGAGCAGCTTCTGATGGCCGTACCCGCTCCCATTCCTCTTACAGACGGCCTGTCCTTGCTGGGACCCCCAGGCTGCACTCGGGCCTCTGCCACCCTCCCACCCCTAAGTGCCAAAAGCTAAGAAGTCCCTGGCACCCACAAGGGGCCTGGCCCTTCAAGGTGGGGCCTGACTTTACCCAGCCTGCTCCCACCCAGCCTAATAGGGCAAACACCACAGGGATCATCTCCCCAGCGCCAGATGTCCAAGGCACTCCTGGAAGCAGCCAGGAGAGTGTGCAGGTGACTGAGGAAAGCAAAGACCCAAGAATCCCTCCCTTTGCAAATGCAGATACCTCCAGGTGGAGCATCTGACTCTAACAGGAAAAGGTAGGCAGAGATCTCCAATGCTAGACAGAGGCACCTCCCCTACCTCCCAAGGCCCCTGGAAACCTGGGAGGCAGGCAAGGCCTTACCTTGTGGGCGGCACTCACGCAGCGTTGGTATGCCTTGACCAGGTCTGAGCACAGCAGCACCTCATGCGGGCGATCTCGGTAGCAGTGGAGGATCTGGGCCTGCAGCCCTGAGCAGACGGGCTCCACCCTGCGGGGCCTGCAGAAGACATGAGCAGGCAGGCCTGGGGCTCAGGTGCCAGCAGGCAGGGGAGAGAAACAACTCACATTCACTCTACCTACCTGCCAGGCGCTAGGCTAAGCCCCTGACACCCACCAGCGTCCTTTTAAGCCTCAGAGAGAAGCACTGTGCTTTCCCATTCTAGAAATGAGAGGACGGTCGCAGGGGTCAAGCCCTGTGGTCAGTGGCTTAGGCTCACAGTATAGCAGACACTGATATGTGCTGTGGTCTGGGGCTCCACACCGGGCTCCTTCACTGGGGCCGGAGCACCTCCAGGAGGCAGGAAAGCCCAGCGAGCTGACCCCCACTGGAGGGCCCCCATGAGGATGGTGCAGCTCACCTCCAGGACAGCCTGCCCCGCTGTGCCCAGGATAGCCATCCCTCTATGCCTGGGACAGCCCGCCCCACTGTGCGCAGCATAGCTGTCAGCTGCTTTCCTGTGCCTGTGGTTTACCCATGACTATAACCATGTGACTTACTTTTCTCCTGATTTAAAACTAATATGTGTGCAACAAGGAAAATGAACTCTACAGAAATGTCTGAAGAAATGAAAAATGTTCTTTTTACTTCTTAGAAGTAACCATGATAATACTTTGGTGGGTAATTTACTATTCTTTTCTTTCTTTTTCAAAGTAGTTTTAGAACCCACAAAAGTGAGTAAGTTCACTTTCTAAAATTGTGGGAAAAAAGAGCAAACATAGATGACACTAAATTCAGTCACTGGCCCAGCCTCCTGAGCGTAGTTTTGAATCGGTTGGTCTCCTTCCAGATTCCTCTCCCTCTCTCTCTCTAACACACACACACACACACACACACACACACACACTCTCGCACACTGACACACACAGCAGCACATTTGTGCACTCCCTGCCGGCCAGGCACTGTCCTCTGGCTACTGCACGTGCTCAGTGCTGCTCCTCACAGCTCTGGTAGCAGACACTATCGTTCATCATGCTGTTCACACAAATCAGGAAACTGAGGCTCAGAGAAATAAGGCCACACAGCTGGACAGTGGAGGAGCGGGGCATATTTATTTACATGGCTTTGGATGTCCTGTTGCTGCTAATTTGTTTTCTTAGGTGGGTTTTAGGTCAGGACCCTTCCCAGCTGTAGATGGACCCACTAAAGCACTTGACAGCCTTTCCAAATTGAACACCACTCAAGGCTAAGGGCACCAAAAAGAGCTGTAAAAATGTAGAAAGCCATTCCTCAAGTTTCTTAGCAATAGAAAGAATCACTGTCACACATGCCACAGCTCTGCTCCAGGCACGTGGAGAGAGAGACATGTAGGTCAGTTGCTCTCCTACCAGGGTCTCCAGAGCCATTGTCATCTAACAATATCTCGAACACAGTTCCTTAGCTAGAAACCACCAGCATTAGTATGATCGACAGCTTGGGAACAGGACCCTGTATTTAGCTGTCTCACTCCAGAAGTCTGTGGGTGGACACTTCTGTACACTGCTGACTTAGCAGCGATGCCACCCAGGCCTGGCCTTCCCTTCTCGTCCATGTCATCCTCAGGCCACTGAATGCAGCGCAGTCCCCTCTGCAGTAGAGATCAAAGGTAGCAGGGAGGAGCAGGTCTCCCTGCTGTCTCACCTGACTAGGTGGGACAATGCTCCCCTCAAACCCCACTCCAGGTTTCTCCTCTACTCACTGTCTAGGACCAGGTCACATACCCATGTCTAACACCATCGCTAACATGAGCAGTGTGTGTCCCATGTTCAGCTAAGGCCAGCAAGACTCATCCCCAGGGCACCAGCAAAATGAACAGTCCCTAAACTAAAGACGGGGAGGGATGAGTGTGGGGTGGGGTGCAGCCGCCTGTGGCTGCCATGCCACACCACTGCCGAGGTAAAGGATGTGAAAGGAGAGCACACCTTCCCCTTCCTGCTGGGGCAGGCCATGGTGGCCTAGCCCTGGCCTGGGTCCTTGAATTCCACCCCATCCTAGCCATTGAGGTCACAATTCTGACTCATGTCTACACTGCATGCACCAATTCTTAAAGGGTCCTCTTATTTCCTGAAGAGGACTGGGTGGGGGGTGGGGGGAGGTCTTTTATCTGCACTGACCTCTCGTTCTTACATATGCAGGGCAGATGAGCCCCTGGTGTGCAGTCCTCTGCCCGGCTCTGGAGACCCACTTTGCTGGCCTGCGTCAGCTGCCACACAGGCAGCTAGGGCAAGAATCCAGCTGGGGTGTCTGGGGCAGCCCCTGATTCCTCCCCAGGTGCTTAGGCACGGCTCCACATCTGTATTTAAGAACTGTGACATGGGTGTGTCTAGTTGTGGCTTTTAAGGCTGCTTCTTTCTTGGGGGACAGCTGGCCTCATGGCATTTTGTCTCAGGTAGGCGTTCCCAGGGACTGCACACATGACTTTGTTTCTGACTGTTCTGACACCTGTTTTAGGAGCGCTTTTAAGTCACAGGTCAGATGTTGGCTCTCTGCCTTCATTGCAGAGGCCTCCCCTCCTGTTCTGCTCCCTGGCTCTCCATCCTTGGAAGGCTGTGCTCTCCCTTCCCCAGGCAGGGTTAAATCTGCAGGGCAGTGGGCGCCTTCAGTGGCACTGCCAGTCTCCCTGGGCTCTCTCCCGTCACCTGTACTGCTGTCCCCTCCTACCAGTCTCTTGCCATGTCTTCTGCTCCTCCTGACGGTACTGGCCCTCTAGAGTCTGAGACCCCAGAGCATGACTTCCATCATAGCCTCTGCTGCACTACCCTGAAGCGGGACCCCACCCTGCCCTCATGGGGCCCTGGTGAGCCTGGTTCCTGGCTGCACTGTGGAGGCCAGCAGGCACTGAGGGGCCCTGTGTGTCATGATGAGTGGCTCAGGGGAAGCCCCAGGTTTGGTAAGGGCAGAGCTGTCCTAAGCTGTAACTCTGTGAGGCTTACTGATCTATGTGAAAAGAGGTGCCAGGGACAGGACAGGCGGAGGCTAAGTGGCCCCAGCCTGAGTCATGCGGCTGAGCCTCATGGAGCTGGAGCGCTGACCTGCCAAGCCCTGCCCTCTACAGAGGCACAACAGAGATGCTGACACTTCCTTTGCAGAATGGTAATGCACAGGAAGACACAGCCACATTTGCCTCTCTCCCCATGGTCAACCTGGCTGTGTCCCCTCCTCACTGGCTTCTCTTACTTTGGTTTCAGGTCCCAGGACAAGGGCCTCTGTGTTTTGAGGGCAAACCTCCCAGTGGGCTCCCAGTTCAGGAGAAACTGGGCCGCGGCGAAATCTATCCCCTCCATGCCAGTATTGCCCGTGGGACCATGGCAGCCTCTCTGCTGGGACTTATCAGAACAATACGAGGAGACAGAATGGGAGGCAAATGTCAACTGGAAGAAATTTCACCCATTTGTCCATAAAAAGGCTCTGAATGGGATAAGACAGGGAGAGCACAGCTCTGGAAATAAAAAGCTTTCTCTGAAGCAGGCAGGGCTAGGCCTTGGGTGAAGCCATTCACAAAAGTAGGTGCACTCTATCCACCCTGAACCCCTCCCAGCCCTGGCACACCACGACCCTGTTTACAATGCATATAAAACAGCTCCCATGTTCAAAAACATCGTCTTGCAAACAGCTACTCTTCACATGCACAGATAAAGGTATCCAAAGTGTGCCACGAACTTACCAGGGATAGAAATAAGTCCTATACCCCTGTGTGAGGACATTTCCTTGGAGAAGATCTAATGGTCCATGTGGCTTCGAAGGGGTTCATGCCATTTGCATTGGTGTATGGGGTGCCTGTTTGCACAGGCATCATAGGCAATGCCCAGGAAGTTGGCTCACCTCACTGGCTCTTATGTTCCTCATCGGTACAATGGGAACAGTAACACCGCTTGCCCCAGAGATGAACAGAAGTGTGTGCTGTGAAATGCAGTTCTCATAGCAACGTAGCCATCAGTGTGAGAAACTGAGGTGGGGCCAGGGCCGGGAGTGGGGTGCGCTTGCAGAAAGGCTGGGTTACTGGAGGCACTTGGCAGAGAAGAGCTGAGGATATGCTGGGGTGGTGGAACTGCAGACATAGAGCTTGGAGGGTGGAACCTTACCTTAAAGGGTCCCTCCCTCTACAGCATAAGCTCTGATATCATTCAAGACCTAGTTCAGACCTCGCCCAGCCTCAGTGGTGCCTCTTCCTCAGGCATGTTAAGGCATTAGCGTGTCTGCATAATCATGGTGTCCCTTCAACAAGGAGCTGGCAGATGCCTGAGGCTGGGACTCTTGGTCTAGTGGAAAGAACACAGGTTCTGGGATCAGACAAACCTGGGGCAAGGCGCTGGCTTTGTCACTTTCCACTGTGTGGTCGGTGCATCACGTACGGAGGAGGACCCCACCCCACAGAGCTGTTGAGAGGATGGCAGGAGAATGGCAGGTGATGCCCAAGATGGCCCAGTCAGAATGTGCTCAGTACCACAGTGTGGCCCTGAAGGATTCATCGGTGTTCAGTAAATAGGACTACAGAAGACCCCACACACAGCCTCCTGATGGCCCTGAGAGTGTGATGGCCATGGACAGGGCACATGGGTCCTGGTCCCTGGTGAGCAGGCCACATAGGTCTGCCTGACTCCCAGAACTCCCACCCTGTCTGCTGAGACCACAGACACAGCAGAGTGCAGAGGCCCCACGTGGTTCCTTCCCAACCCCTGTGCCTGAGCAGGCCTCTCCCACTGACCTCCTCTCCTGGACCTTCTCCCTTCCCCGCACTCCACCCAAAACACATTCATCTCTCAAAATATGGAAAAGCTTTTCCAATCGAAACCCCCTTTTGCCTCCATCTCCATCCCAGGCCACAGCAGCTTCTCCTTGCTCAGAAAGGTGCTGCCTGGGGCTCCCCCTGCTCCACTCCCCTGGGCCCCATGCCGAGCCTCACTGCTCGGCTGACAACACCCGCCTGGCCCTCATTGCCTCTCTGGTCCCTCACTCTGGTTCTCTTCTGCTGGACCCTGGGCCTCCGCTTGTGTGTGAGCTCCACCTGTGGCCCTGCCTTTGTCCCCTCAGCACACCAGCATGGTGCCCAGCTCAAGACCTGCTGTCCCCTGCCTGCCATGCAGCCCAGCAGGTGGCCACAGGCCCACTAGGACCAGGCATGGCTAGCCCTCACCCCAGCATCTCCTCCTTCTGAATTTCAGTTGGGTAGGCAGCACCAACACCCAGCTGGTCCAGCTGCATACCCGGAGCAGCCAACTTCTCCAGCCCCCATGCCCACAGAGCGCCCCAAGTCTAGCCTGCAGGAGAGCCCTAGCCCATGCCCTTGTCTGCACTGTCATTAAACAGCCTCTCAATGGTCCTCTCTGCTTCCAGCCAACAGTGATGCTTTTAGAACATAATGCAGGCCACAGATTTCTAAAACACCAAGGCAGTTCAAAAACTCATTTCTTGGGTAATCACAACTCACTGCACAATGTGCTAAGCATTATCTCATTTAATCCCAAGCAGGCCCATATAAGGTAGAAGCTCTGTTTTTCCTTAAAACAAAACAACACAACACAAAACAAAAACAAACCCAGTGTCTCCAAGTGATACAGTAACTTGCTTAAGTTCACCATTTGAAAAGCAGGGCCAGATCTCAGGCCTAGTTAGACTATACCCAGACCTGACGGCCTGCTAGGTCTCCCATGGACCTCAGGCTACCTCAAGCACCCTGACACTGTGACCTGTCACCCTGCCATTGTTGGAGAGCTGGTATAACTCTGCTGCCAGCCTGAGTGCCCTGAGAAGGTGGTCTGTGTCCCCAGCCCATCCCCAGTTGGATGAGGGAACTGACCTCACATGTCTGGTGGCCGACTGGCCCGTGGTCTCATTCCCACTTCTCCTCAGGCAGAATGCACTACACTTGGTGAAGAACCCATAACTAGCTAGAGACCCAGGAGATCCTCCCTCCCTTTTCCTTCTCTCTGGTCTGGGTCCACTATCCATAAATCTCTGTGCAACCTTCCCTTCCATCCATAACCTCTGTACCCTTCCCTTTCCACTCATGACACGCCTCTGAGCAACCTCCCTTCCAATCCAGGCAAAGCTTCTATGCAACTTTTCCTTCCATCCATGGAAAGCTTCTATGAAGTCTTCCCTTAGTTACGTGACAACATTCTGTACAGTATTCATTTTTTTTTGTATTAGTCTGTTTTCACACTCCTATAAATAAGTGCCTGAGACTGGGTAATTGATAAAGAAAAGAGGTTTAATTGACTTATAGTTTTGCATTGCTGGTGAGGCCTCAGGAAACTTACAATCACAGTGGAGGGGAAGCAGGCACAGTGGAGGGGAAGCAGGCACAGTGGAGGGGAAGCAGGCACAGTGGAGGGGAAGCAGGCACAGTGGAGGGGAAGCAGGCACATCTTACATGGTGGTAGGTGAGACAGAAAGGCAAAGGGGGAAGAGCCCCTTACAAAATCATCAGGTCTTGTGAGAACTCACCATCATGAGAACAGCCTTGGCGAAACCACCCCCATGATCCAATTACCTTCCTTCCTCGACACGTGGGGATTACAATTCAAGATGAGATTTGGGTGGGGAAACAGAGCCAAACCATATCAATTTCATCCATGACAAGCTTTCGTGCGATCTTCGATTCCCATCTATGACATATGCAACCTTCAATCCGTAACAACAATCCATGCAACCTTTTCTTCCCATCAACAACAATGCTTTCTGCATCATTCCCTTCCCAACAACAGTATGGCTCTGTGCAGCTGCCCCATCCCACCCATGACAAGCTTCTGAACACCCTCTCCTTCACATCATAGCCATTCCACTGTGCAGCCTTTCTTTCCCATCCATGAAAATCCTGTGCAGGCCAGGTGCAATGGCTCATGCCTATAATCCCAGCACTTTGGGAGGCCGAAGCAGGCAGATCACTTGAGGTCAGGAGATTTGAGACCCGCCTGGCTAACACGGTGAAACCTCATCTCTACGAAAAATACACAAATTAGCCAGGCATGGTGGTGAGAGCCTGTAATCCCACTTACTTGGGAGGCTGAGGCAGGAGAATCACTTGCACCCAGGAGGCGGATGTTGCAGTGGGCAGAGAGCATGTCACTGCACTCCAGCCTGAGAGACAGAGCGAGACTTTGTCTCAAAAGAAAAAAAGTCTCTCTGTAGCATTCCCTTCTATCTGACAATTTTCATTGCAGTCTTCCATTCCCTTCATAGACATTCTAGCGCGCAGCCTTCCCGCCAATCCACGATAAGCCTCTCTGCAGAACTTCCTTCTTGTAGGACAAGCCCCTGTAAACTACACTTCCTTCTATGGGAGGCCTCTGTGCAGCCTTTATCTCTGTCTCTGACTACCCCGCATACAACTTTTTCTTCCATGCACAGAAAGCCTCTCTGAAGCCTTCCTTTCCCTCACGGACAAAACTTGGTGCAGTGCTCACTTCCATCCATGACAGTCCTCTGCGCAGCCTTCTTTTCCCTTCATCTGTGCAGGAATGAGAATTCTGTGTGGAGACTTCCCTTCACACCCATGGCAAGCCTCTGTGCAGTCTTCCTTCCCATTCATAACACAAGCCACTGTGCAGCCCTCCCTTCCTCCCTAACAAATGTCTCTGAAGATTTCCCTTCCTTCTATGACAAGACATCTGTGCAGCATTCACTTCCATCCATGACAAGGTTTTGTGCCTTTTCTTCTCATCAAAAAAGCTTCTGTGCATCCTTGCTTCCCATCTATGGCAAGGCTCTGCTTTCTTCCCTTCTCATCATAAACATTTCTCTGTGCAGCTTTCCTTCCATCCATGAGAATTCCGTGTGCAGCCTTCCCTTCATGTCCAAGACAATCTGCACCCTTCCCTTCTACCCAAGCAAGCCTCCATGCAGCCTTTCCTTCTCATTAGTGATAAGGCTCTGTGCAGCCTTCCCTTCCGTCCACAGCAGACCTCTGTGTAGTCTTCCCTTCCACCCATGGCAGGAGTCCGTGCAGCCGTCCCTTCCATCCATAGCAGACCTCTGTGCAGTCTTCCCTTCCATCCAAGACAGAAGTCCATGCAGCCTTCCCTTCCGTCCATGGCAGGTGTCTGTGCAGCCTTCCCTTCCGTCCATGGCAGGCGCCTGTGTAGCTGTCCATGACTGCACAAACCTCCCGGGTCCAGGGCAGCCACTGGGTTATGAAGTGTTGCCTGTTTGTGCCTAGATAGGAACTGCAGACTGTTGGGCAGGGTCAGGTTGTCCCCTCTGTTCTCCTTGGCTCAAAGTCAGCAGTACACCTGCTGGTTCAAAGCACACAACTGGCTGTATCTGAGACTCTGCCAAGCAGGGACATTGAAGGAAAGAAAACACTGGACCGGGCAGTGCTACAAGGCAGGAGCTGTGCCACCGCTATCTATTAATGCACTGACTTCACACAGCAGGACTCTCAGGTAAGGCAGAGACACCCCTGTATTTCTCAGGTCTCCCCTCCTGGCGTGGGTAGCATGGGTTTGGCCTGCATGAGCCAGCCTGGGCTAGTACAAACCCATTCATGGGCCCATTCATGGGGTGAAACCGTGATCCTCCAGGGAGAACATAAAACTGGGCTTCCAAACTCCATGGCCCACTGTCCAAAAGGAAACAGACCCAAACACCAAATGAGTTCCTCAATTCGAAGCCAGGTACTATTTTTAGCTTTCCTGTAGCATAAACCTATATGTTCCACTTTTGGATTAAGTTAGTTTGGAGAGGGTGCTAGTCACAAACTGTTATCAGAAGAAGACAACCTGGTCAGGTTGAGGGGTCCAGGGGCTCCTGAGAACTAGACATGTGCAAAGGTTAGTGGGTTTGATGATCCCCTCAAATTCATGTCCTTCCTGGAGCCTTGGAACATGGCCTTATTGGGAAACAAGGTTGTTACAGATGTGATTAGTTAAGACAAGGGCATATGGGGTAGGGTAGGCCCCAATCCAGTATGAATCCCATTCATATTCTCATATGAAGAAGAGACGAGACACAGAGACCACCACACGGGGAGGAGGCACTAGGGGGACTGAGGCTGACAGTAGAGCAATACGTGTGCCGACCAGTATGTGTGTTCCGGAATGCCAAGGATGCCAGCACCACCAGAAGCCTAGGAGGGGCCGAGACAGATTCCACCTCCAGCCTCAGAGCAAACCTGGACTACCAACACCTTGATTGTGGACCTCTGTCCTCCGGAACTATGAGAGGATAAGTTTCTGGGCTGAAAGGCCTGACAGGTGGTGCTTTGTTTTGGCAGCTCTGGGAAACCCATGTCGTCAGGCATGCCACAAAGGGGTTGGACCCATTCCCCAGAAGTAGAGTGGGGAGCAAGGATGGGCAGGAATGACTGGGGGACCAATGTATCACTGATCCCTTTCTGAGAGCAGCGTGCACTTTCCACGGCATGGTGGCTGGGCCTAGGCACACATCAGCAATAGCTGTTACATTCCAATGGCCACCACATGCCAGGCTCCATGCCAGGGTCTGCACATGGTGTCTCTAATCTCCATCCTCCCCTGTAAGGTGTTATCTTATTTAGAGATGAACTGACTCATCTTAACCCACATAACAGAAAAGGGGAGGAGCCGTAGCTTATGAGCAGGTTCCTAAAGCTGTTTCCAGGTGCTGCCCAGGAAGTCTTCCGCAGTGGGAGAGATCTGGGATAAGGATCAGGCTGTGGGAGGGGAGTTGATGGTCAACAGCACAGGCAGAAAATTCGGCCTCATTTGAGAGTGAATCTGGATGTCTGTGGTCCTGGGAATTTCTGCCTGTCAGCGCCTCCTGTGTTCTAGGTTCACAACAACCCTGTGAGCTGGGCCTTCCTGTCCCGTTCTGCAGATGGGGTTGGTGAGTCACAGGCAGCTCACGTGACTGGCCCACAGTCACAGAGCAGTGGGAGGGGCCGGGATAGGAAGAGCGGAGTGTGCTCAGCTCCATAGCTCTTGCTCTGTGCACTGCCACATGAGCTCCACCCTGCCTTGAGAAAATTCCAAGACATTCTGAAAGAGACAACCAAGGGTACTCAGAAAAACCAAAGACAGTCGCTCCGAACCATGTTAGGCAGGGCTCTGCATGGGGCAGAAGCTTGCCAACTCCCAGTGGGCAGCCGGGAAGCTCCCAGCCCAGAAGCCACAGGGAGGAAAGTGAGAGAGGAAGACACGAACTCATGGCAGCCTGCCACATCAACACAGAGGTGGGAAGAAAAGCGAATGGAAGTGAACGGAAGTGTTCCGCCATGAGACCGGCCTGGCAGGAACATGGGTGGCACCTTCCCATCTTGGGCGCACACATCGTAGGCGGCCAAGTAGCTCCCATCCCTGCGGGCACTCCAGCTCCCAGGTGGGCAAGAAGAGGGATTCGGGGCCAGACCCCAGGCCCTGTTCTCTCTCCCTCATCGATTCTGCTGCCGAGTGCGCTCAGCGCCTGCTCACACGTGCGGCCCCAAATCCTCTGTGTGCTCTCTTCACTTTATTTAATAAATGGAATCTCATCAACTTATCCTTCTCCTATTATCACTGCTGACATCAATCTGATAATATTGGCCTGGTGTGGAACTGGGCTATTATATGTCCTCCTGATACTTAATTTCAGAGAAACATCAGCAGGGGGGTGAATATATGGAGCAGGCTTTTTATTACAGGCAGCGGTAAGGAGATTCCGAGTGAATTAGACATTCATCTTCGTCAGGTCCAATCTAGCTGTTCAGGAGGGGTTTCTATTTTAACCCGTGGCTAGGGCTGAGGCACTGATGAGACCAGCTGGTTACTAAGGACTTGGTTAACTGACTGCTATTGACGATGTGCCACTCAGCCCGGTTAAGTGGGACCCAGAGGTCCTGCCATCGATCAACACGCCATGCAGGATCGCTATCAACTGCGGGATGCCGGGCTCCAGCTGCCCCATCCTTCAGGCGGGAGAAGGGCCGGTTTGAGAGCCCAGGCCTGCGAGAGAGCCTGGGGGTGCATTGCTCCCAAGAGGGCCTGAGACACAAACAAGCCCCTGGCTGCTGCTTAGTGAGGCAGAGGCTGCCTGTGACAGTATTGTTCAGGACTATCCCTTCTCTCTCACACACACATGCGTGTGCACACACGGAAAGAAGAAAGGGCCATTCCTCTTTGTTCCTTTGTTGGAAAAAAATAAAAGAATGCACACTTTCCGTAAGAGGGGATGCACCCCCATTCACTAGATGTCAGAGGAAGCCAGGTGGGGTGCTTTCTGGGCTTTGTCTAGGCGGAAGGAAAGTGCTGGGCCACAGTGGCCTTTGGTGCTGGGGGATGATGACTCCCAGCCCGCCTGTGACTGAAGAGCTTTCTGGCACTGTTTTTGCCAATGAGACTCACCATGGCAGCCCCTTGCAGCCATGGCTTCTGGACACAAGGGACTCTGTGGGCTCCCAACCCTGCTCTGTGTGGGGTTGCAGGAGGCTCTTGAGCACAATCCTATGACGTGACCTCCCCCAGCACTGCGTCCTCAACAAAGCAGGGAGTTGTCACCCAAATGGCACTGGGTGGGTCCCTAGCACTCCAGACTGTGGGCGGCCGCCTGTTCCCCACCCCCTGTCGTCTTAGAGTCACCTCTCTCCTGGAAACTTTCGCTCACCTTCTGGCTAATTCACTTCCCCCCCTCAAGTCTCCCCCTGAGTCTACCCCTTTAGTCTCCCCATGTCTCCCGCCTCAAGTCTCCCTGAGTCTTCCCTCAAGTGTCTCCACTCGAGTCTACCCGCTCGAGTCTCCCCCCGAGTCTCCCCGCTTGAGTCTCCCCCCGAGTCTCCCCACTTGAGTCTCCCCCGAGTCTCCCCACTTGAGTCTCCCCCCGAGTCTCCCCACTTGAGTCTGAGTCTCCTGACTTGAGTCTCCCCCATCAAGTCTCCACACACCGAGTATCCCCCATCAAGTCTCCCCCACATCGAGTCTTCCACGTCAAGTCTCCCCCACACCAAGTCTCCCCTACACCGAGTCTCCCCCTCCCGAGTCTCTCTCTTCAAGTCTCCCCGCTCTCAAGTTTCCCCTGAGTCTCCCATCTAGAGTCTCCCTGTTCCCGACTTCCCCCTCCCAAGTCTCCCTATTTGAGTCTCCCCAACCCAAGTCTCCCTGCTCGAGTCTGCTCCTCCAGCCTGGCTCCTTGCTGACATCAACTAGAGGGATCTTTCTGACTCATGATGGGGTGGGTGCTCTGGCCCAAAACTCCCCAGAGGATGGTGCCCCGCAAGGCCTGCCCTTCCAGCTCTGTGCTTTGGCCTCAGCAATCCTGAAGGTCAGAGCTCCCAGAACCCGAGGCCTGGCCAGCTCCACTCAAGCACATAGCCAGTTCATGGTGAGCCAAAGTCCTCCTCACAAGAGCTGCCCATTCCTGCTCTGCTGTCCTGAGCCTCCCTCCTGACTGGCCTCTTCTCCCCAGCCTTTTCCACAAACTCCATCTTACCAGCCTAAAACACCCCCGTAAAGACCTATGCTAAATGAATATCATTCCTTCCTTCAATGGACAACTACTTACTAAGTGCCCATCCCATGGTGACAAGACTCACAAAAACTGAAACCTCTGCCCTGCCCTCAGGGACCCCTCTCACCCATCCACAGCCACAAGGCCTAGAGACATGGCCAGCTCCACAGCGAGGCATTCTGGCCCCTCTAGGCCCCAGTCCTGAGGAGAAGGTAAGTCTCCATCCTGCCCGATTGTCATCAACTGTCCCCGCGTCTGGGGCCCCAGATTTCAGGAACACTCTTGACTCCTCCTCCAATCTGCCCCCATGTATGTCTGCTAACTGCAACTTCCCCTGAAGGTCACCTGCCCCTCTTCTCACTGTCACACAGGTGCTGTGCGTCTGTGTAGTCCTATGTGGACAGGCCGCTAGCCCCGCCTCTCTGTCCCCTCTCATTGGGAAGAAGTGTTACTGACCCAATGTCACTTCTGCTCTGTGGCCTCCCTGGCCTGCTCACCTGAGAGGGTCCCGTGACATGGACCATCTGAGCACACTGCACCCAGTCATGTGGGGCACGCTGTCTCCCCACTAGACAGGAGTGCCTGGAAGCCAGGAACCACCGCTTATTACCTCTGCTCTAAGGTCCTCACAGAATACTAAGCAGGAAGCAGATATTCTATAAATAAATTGAGGTAGGCAGAACATCAATAATTAAGAGTCACGGGGGCTCCACCTTCTTCCAGCTTCTAGGGGCAGAGGCCAGATCTGACTGACACATTGGATGTGGATGTATGCAGTCTGAGCTGGGGCCTTTGTAACCTGGTGGGCCGAGCCCTGGGCCATGCACCCAGCCCCTGGCTGAACAGGCATCTGTCTGGGCCATGCCATGTCCTACATTCTCACCTTCTCCTTGCTTCTGCTCCTGAATACAGCTCAGCACCTACTGCCAGGTGTGTGAAAATTCTGTGTGTGAAAATTCTGTAATCTACCTCCTTCACCCATCCTCACTGTGGATCCAACTTATCAATTCTTCCTTTCATGCACTGTTTGGCATTATATCTAAGAGTCATCATCAAACCCAAGGACATCTATTTTCTCCTATGTTATCTTCTGGGAGTTTCACAGTTTTGCGTTTTACATTTAGGTCTATGGTCCATTCTGAATTAGTTTTCTTGAAGTTCACAGTTTTTTAAGCTGCCATAGTGTTTTATCAGCTGACAGCTCACTCATAACCTAAAAGGAAAAACAGATTCCTATGGGCCTCCCAGAAGACCTGGGCCCCCATCTATGACCCCATCCCCTCCCTCTGCTGTCTTCCCCGAGCACATTCAGAAACTGGAGCTGCACAGAACACTGTGGTAAACCCTAAGTATTGCAAAGAAGAGCTCTCAGACACTGGGCCTCCTTCATTATGACAGCCCTACCTCACCAACCCATCACGGACACCAGAGGAGGCCAAAGAGGTCCTCCAGGACTCACCTCTCGCCATACCTCACATGTCACCCAGAAAAAAAGGGGGACTGTAGACCATGTGTTTTCAGGATAGAAAGCACCCAGAAAATGTGCCTCAACTTCTACTGCCACACCTTGGCTTTGAACCAGAACTGACTTCCCGTAGAACAACCACAGGGTCAGCTACCTGCTACCGGGGTCTGGTGAGACACCTGATACAACCTGACCCCAGGCGAGGAGGCAAAACAAGGCAGAGGGAAAGTGGACACATCCCACAGCCATGCAGAGGTGAAGGCACGCTCTGTTCCCATTTCCTAACTCCCATCAACCTGAAGTCACCAAAGAACTTCGAGTTGTTTCCAAAAAAAACAAAGAATGGAAGCCTTGTCCTTCAACTGTCTTTTTCCCTCCCAGCAGAAGTCACAGGGAGTGGGGTGGTAGTGGGGGCGTCACCAGGAGGTGGTGGCAATGGCCTGCTTGCAGCTGAGGCAGCCAGTGAGGTCCGGGAGGGGATCTGGCAGGTGAAAAGGCAGCTGGCATGGTTGAGAGATTGGTTACATTGAGACAAAAGTTCACTGATTGAGCAAATATATACCCTGTTGAAGAAAACAGCCAAGTCTTATGCTCTATGAGAAGGGAGATTTACACATGGAAAAGGAGAGAGAGAGAGCCTTACAAAGAGCCTCTGGGTATTAGAACTGGAAGTTATCACTATGGACTTGTGAAATACTACCCCCCTACCACACACAGATGGAAGTCCTCATGCACGCACTGTGGATATACATGCACACACATCTACATACACATGCACTTCGTGTGCACGCACCCGTGTTTCCCAGCTCTTCCCACTGAGAGCACCTAGAAGCAATGACACCTCCATAGCAGGGAGCACACCCGGAGCTCAGACCCCAGAGCGTGGTTTCTAGCAGCATCCTCCAACAGAAGGAATGTGGCTCCTGGGAGCAACGGCTGACTCCAGGGCTGGGGCAGAGAAAGGACAAGATGAGCCTGGAACACCTTGTGCTAGGAAGTAAAGAATAAAGAGACATGCCAAAGGAAGGAGAGTCAGTTTGAAGGGCAAAATCCATGGCATTTTGAATATTAAAATAAATTAAACTATAGATTATAGCCCAATGAATAAATGTGAGTCCTTGAATCCTTACTAATAACCAAATAAATGAATAGTTACATAACTAAAGAGAGAAGGGGAAACTCCTCCTTTAATATAATATCAATTCATACATGTAGAAGAAATGATGGAAATAGATCATCACAATGTTCTCAATGGAAGCTAAGGCTGATAGGTGGAAGTTAGATGAGGATCAGGATACTAGCATAATACTGGAGTATCTCCCCCACAAAATACTAACCAAACACAAAGGGGAAATAAGGCCTTCACAGCAGGGAGACCATGGAGATACCAATGTGACCAGGTCTAGGTCAACATTACTAGTGGTAGGACAGGTGGCCTCTTGAGCCTCCTGATGGGATGCACCTCAACGAACATAGCACCAGTTTTGGTGTCTTCCTGCCAAGAATGCATGGCTTCAGTCTGGTCATGAGGAAACACCAGGTGGGCCCAGGCTGGGGCTCTCCCTAAGGATGAAAGCCCTGCACTTTCTTCAAGGCTGTCAGGGTGGAGAGAGACATGAAAGACTAAGGAACCGTTCCATATGAAGGAGCTGATGATGCGTGACAGATCCCTGGACCAGAAAGGAAAAGATGACAACATTAGGGTAGCAGGCGAAGTGTGGTCTGTGGGCTGACAGTCCTGTTGAGTCAGTGCTGATTTCCTCATCGGCAGCAGTGTGAGGTGACCAAGGAGGAGGTATTCTTGGGAGGCCCATGGTGGATGGAAGTATTTAGGGGTAAGGAGTGATCATATCAGAAAAAGACAATGTTTTCATGTAGAGAGAAAAGGTGATGAAGCAAATTCTGCAACATGTAAAAAATCAGGGAATCTTGGTTAAGGAGATGCAGAAATCCTTTGCGGTGTTTGTTCCTACAATCTTTCTATGGGTTTGAAATTATTTCAAAATAGACCAACAATGACAGCAATTTGAAAGGACTGGATGTACTCAAAAGGATGCACTTATCCCAAAAAAAGAGTCTATCTAGATTTTCTTTTCCTGGCTGGGAGTGGGGTTGGGAAAGTTTGACAAAGTACTTCTAAATTCAACCTCAAAAAAGAAAATGTAAAAAGATCATCAAGGCAGAAGAGCTTGCTCAGCCAGATACTTAATATTTTAAATAACCGTAGCTTCCTAATATGCCTTAAACATGTTTAAAACAAGCAGAAGTGGCCTGGAAAATAATCTAGAAATAGACTCAAATGTGTAAGAAGGAATTTAGCATAAGATTAGGTGAAATCTTATATCAGTGCTAATGGGACAAAGGATACTTTGTTTGGAAAAAATAAAATGAAAGCAGATCTTTACTTCGTTTGCTTCTTACTCCTAAGTAAATCCTAGGGAGGCTATTTGGAACAACAATTTAATGGCAGAAAATAAAATCATAGAAGTGCTTGTCCTAATAAAATGAGTGCATACGATTATAGACCTTCACTGGGGTGGAGAGGTCTTTGTAACATAATGTAAGTTACAAATAGAAAAACGAGCAACAAAAATAAATTTGGCTCCTATCTCCACATCAACTTCCAAAAAGCAAAAGTTAAACAAAAAATTAACTAGAAAACAGTCACAAGAAAAATGATAAAAGATTAATAACGCCATTACACACAGACCTGTTAAAAATGAATAACAAGGAGAAAAATGGGAAAGGCTGTAAGTAAGCAACTCATAAAAAAAGAAAAACAAAGGGCCAATAATATAGGAAAGGGTTTTTACCCTCACTTAATACTTGAAGAAATGAGGAGTTTTAAAAGTGAGGGTATTTTTCTCCTTTGATAGCAGTAAAGATGCTTTGAAAAAATATTGCTGAAAATCCTGTGCTTCTTGGGAAGTCCTGGGAAAATGGAACACTCTCTAGCATTTTTGGACTGAAAATTGGCACATTTCTCTTCTGAAGGGTTAGCAGGTCAAATGTAAGCATTTAAACCTGTATGCATATGGTTTTTTTGGTGTGTGTATCCTTTGACCCAGAAACTCCCTCTAGAATAAATATATAAGCACACAAACACAAATAAGGCTGTCTGTCACAGTGCTGATTATATTGATAAAATATAGAAAACCACACAAGGATTCATCAGGAAGTGATTGGTTACATAAAATCCGGTGTAACCATATATGAGAATAATAGGATAATTAAAAATGAAGATCTAAATCTACATTTACTGATATACAAATATTGTGCACAGCATGTGGATGAGGGAAAATAGCACACACTGAGCCGTGTGTTGAACACAAACTCATGGCCTCATTTATGTGCAGCTGTGTGGCTGTGCTCCGTGAACATGGAGTGATGTCACCAAACCGAAGCAGGGAGAGATTCTGGATTTTTAAAAACTTTGTATTTTTCTGTATTGTTTGATTTCATTTTACAATATTCATGTATCATTTTTATAAATCAGAAGATGAAACTTCTTCCTTTCGAAAAACCTGGAAGATATGTATATACTCTGAATATTTTGCATCCCTCCTCATTTTAAGATGCTACAGTAAATAGCATATCAGAGAATGTGTGGACACTAAATGTACATACTGTAGATTTCTAGGACTATGCACAGTCCCAGGAGGGATTTAAAAGGTCCATTTTTACAGTGATGATATATATGCACACGCACATCATCTAATAATCACAGAAGATGAGGCCTGAGGGACAAGAAATGCAGAATAAAGGAATGCCTGTATATCGTAGGAACTCAATGAATATTTGTTGACTGAGAAGGGGAGAATAAACGATGTCCTTATCTCTGAGATTCAAAAATAGAAGTCCCAATCAATTTGCTCAGATGGAGTGAGTGGAATATGTGTAAATTCTGGTGTATTTGTTAAAGAACCAGTCATTTTATTTTGGCGTCCCATCTTGTTCATGTCTGCCGAGGTATGTGAGAGATAAAATTCCTGTTTTCCGAACTGTCACAAGTCACAGTTGTCAAAGCCAGTGGCTGCATGGCAGACGCCATCTAAAGGCATTCTTCTTTGCTCCTGGTGTACTGTGTTCCCCCACGTCCTCCTGTGCACACACAGGCACACACACAAACACACACAGGCTAAAAGACACAGCCTGAAACAGTAGGCTGAAATGTGCATGAAATCAGAGAGAAACAACATTTCCTGCACTTGGGTTTAAAAATAACCAACTGTACAGGGATAGGATGAGAAAGTTGTGGCTTTACAGACTTAATTCACTACTTCTAGAGTTATCTTCCTAAAACACACATCTGACCATGTCATTTCAAAGCTCAGACACTTCTGATGGCTTCCCAAGGCATCAAAATAAAGCCCAAACCCCTGCCACTCAAAACCCTACTGCTTGATCCTGTCCCAGCTGTGTTCCCTTGTCACACCTTGGAGTGGTGGATTCTGGAGGCAGGCTGGCTTGAACTGGAACCTTACTTTCCTGCTCACTAGCTCCGTGACTTGGGCAAGTCTGTTCACTTCACTGACTCCCAATTTAATTATCTATAAAAACAGAGTCATAAATGAGATAACCTACACAAAGTGCTTCAAGGTTTGCCTGAACCACAGGAACAGTCTGATAAATACAAGTGTCCTTCCACCTCTCTTTCTGTCCACAGAAGAATTAAAATGAGTACCAAATAGCAAATGGAGCCAGGCTCTGGCCAACACAAAATGAAGGACAAGCCCAACATGCAGGGAGCTTGCGGCGAAGATCGCTGCTGGTGGTAGGAACAGCTTCTTGGCAGTGGTGGCCTCCTGGGCCCTGGTGGCCTGTAGGCAGAGACCCCTGCATGGGGACCTGTGGGAGCCACACAGCCCTTTCAGTCCTGTGGGAGCCTACAGGGCCAGCTTTCCTGCTATGAATTGCTGTGATTACCCAGGGCATGGCCCCAGGATAAAGCATGTTCTCTTGAGTAAGCACAGGAACGTCTTACAGTTACTGGGACTTTCTCTGTTATGAGAGGCATTTCATTTTAAAACCTTATTGGCACCAGTCTTTTAATGTGGCTGATGGCACAAAAAAATTGAAATTTGGAAGAGTCTAAACTGGATGCTGGATGTTAACAGAGTCGACAGCAATAATAAATAAGAACAGCTACCATTTATCGAATCCTGATTACATGCCAGGCACTCTGCTTACTGCGTCACGTACACACTCCACAGCATCTAAACACCCAGCTCATTGCCTTGTTCTCATATCACCATCTTACAGCTGAGAAGACAGACGAAGAGAGGCTCTGTAATTAGCCCTGTGGCACAGAATGAGCACACAGTGGGTCTGGAACTAGAACTCAGGCTGCTGTTCCCTCCAGCTGGCGCTCTGGCTATGGTGCCTGTGTGGCCACCTTGTTAAGCATCCTCCCACTCCCCTCTCCTTGCCCCCAGGCCAACAGTCACAAGCTAATGGAGCCTTGCCAATTTCCCTGATGGAAATGGATTCTGTCCTAGCCTGGACTTTCACAAATCAGAGAATGAGTACGGTGACCTGGATAAGAAGAGCTGTTTCTCAGGATTCCTGGGGTTGTGACTCGCTGCTGGCTGTCTGCGCAGCAAGATAATTTGTAGCTTGTCCTCCGCGCACAGCCTGGGAATCCCCCGTTTTCTCAGTCATGTGGCTTGGAGAAAAGGCATCCCTCAGGATTCTCAGGATCTTCACTTTGGGATCCTCACCTGGGCCTGGGCACCAGCAGTTATTGAAATCCCACTCCCCCGGCAGTAACCAAAAGAGCTCTGTAATACTATCTCCCCCCACACCCTCCAGCCCTCTGAAGCTCACATGCCTCTATTCTGCTCAGATTCTTACCGATACATGCCTGCTGTTGCCAGCCTGAGGATACAAAACCTATAGAGCCACCCAGCATCCTCTGGGACAGGCTCTGATGAGGGACCACTGACTCACAGAGCAAACCCATGCAGACAGGAAAGCCTGTGAACAGGCAGTGAGCATCTGCAAGGCATGGAATTTAATCTTCACAAAACCTCTGTAACAAAATACACCTGTTTTACAAATGAAGACCCTGAGGCTTAGGCAGATAGAATGACTTGGCCCAGGTCACCCATCAGACTCCAAAACCCATGGACAGGCCAAGACCGGCACCGTCTGGCATCATCTTCCCCTAGCCTTCTCCGAGACAAGCCACACAGGCACCAGTCCTGAGAGACGTACCAGGCTCACATCCTAACACTCACTCCCCATCTCTCATCCAAATCTCTGTCTACATTTCACCACCCAGGCTGCTTCTTCCTGGTCCCTCAGAATCTTAGTCTCTCCAACTCAGCATGGAAGTGAAGCTCAATGCCAGCTTAGATGCTGCTGTACTCCAGCCAATAAAATGAATGGCCGTATGGCGTGGTGGAAATCACAGTGGACCCAAGCCAGAACACTTGGATTTAGGTCCCTACTTGACTACTAACTGGCTTCTGACCTAGGCAAAGGCACTAAATTTCACTTATGGCTTCCTCATGTTTAAAATGGAGAAAGGAAAGGGTGTTATGCCAGAACAACACTGGTTGCCCAGCTCTCTACCCACATGACCTGGAGCAAATACCTCAGGGACACAAACCACTCCAGTGTAAGGCTGCATGCAAGGTGGTGGGATGCTAAGATGGGAGGCAGTAGGCCAGAGTGAAGGAGGGGAAGGACCAACAGTGCTGTCCAACAGAAAGATTGCAAGCCACGTACAGAATTATCAGTTTTCTAGTAGCCACATTAAAAAGTAAAAAGAGGCCAGGTGCAGTGGCTCAGATCGCTTGAGGTCAGGAGTTCGAGACCAGCCTGGCCAACATGGTGAAACTGTCTCTGGTAAAATACAAAAAAATTAGCTGAGCGTGGTGGTGCACACCTGTAAACCCAGCTACTTTGGAGGCTGAGGTAGGAGAATCACTTGAATCCGGGAGGTGGAGGTTGCAATGAGCTGAGATTGCGCCACTGCACCGTAGTCTGGGAAAGAGAGTGAGACTCTGTCTCAAAAAAAAAAAAAAAAGTAAAAAGAAACAGTTAAAATTAAGTTTAATAATGTATTTGACAAAATATAGAGAAATATTATTTCAACATAAACAATTATAGGAGAGATTTTACGTTTTTTTGGTACTAAGTCTTTGAAATCCAATATGCATTTTGCACTTATAGCATGTCTCAATTTGGGTGAGCCACACTTCAATAGCCATATGTGGCCAGTGTTGACAGGACGTGGCAGCCCAGGACTAACATTTCTGAGCCAAGCTCTGGTCTAGTATTCTATGAACATGATCTCATATTATCCTCTCCTCCACTCTGCAAGGGCAGTATCACCACGCCTCTACACAGATGAGGAACCAGAGTCAGCACAGTTGAGCCACTTGTTCCAGGATCTAGACTAGGAAGTCGCAGGAGGATGTGAACCTAGGTTCACCTGGTTGAGAGGAAAGGCTGATCTAAGGTTATGAGAATTTCACAGCACAAGCTGGCTTCCCAGATGCAGGTACCTGTTAGGTTTGGGGATGCCCTGTACATTTTACATACATATGTACATTTTACATACATCTGTACATTTTACATAGGTCAAGTACATACGTGCATTCCATAGGAGCGGCCAAGGTCTTTTCATCTATGGATTTCCCGGGCCATGAACCAGCAACTTCCTGCCACATCAGTCCCAAGCAAAAGCAGAAGCTGGGCTCTCCCTACCTAAACCCAGCATTGTTCTTCCCTCTTTCAAAATGCATGTTCATGCTGATATTTTATCTCCTAAACAATTCTGTTTAATCCATGTTAGAGATTTGCTACGCTGTATAATCACCTTTTTGTAATTTTTCTTAATTCCTCAAGATGCATTTCTGTTACTTTTGAACAATTAAATGCAGTTTCATTAGTCACTTTTATTGTGCAGAAATTGTACATCTATGACTAGCCTCAAGCTTTGTATTATGAACACTATTTTTCCCTTTATATCTTCAAACAGACTTTTGGCCTTTGCTTAAATAGGCATTTAGACTAAGCCGCACATGGTTTTGAGCTGATGTAGCAGGAATCTACATAGTAGCAAAACCTGAGTGCAGAGCGCCTTTCTGTCACAATAGCTATCCCACTCTGCACTCACCAGCCCCAGAACTTTTCTGTGCTTCAACCATGCAATGCTGTCCTTGTCTACGGAACATCAGCCTGGGATTTAACCTGGTTATCACATAAGCCTGGGTCTTCCAGACTAGTTATTCTGGGGCTCAGCTTTGTCAGGAGATGCTGCGTGTCCCAGGAGGGTCCACACTTCAAGATCATCTAAGCGATCAGGAGGGACACAGATGAGGCCGGCCTTAACACTTGCTGATCTGGAGGGAGGGAGACTCTCAAAAGGGAACACCACATCTGGGACACACTGAGCCCTCTGCCTCATGCCAGCCCTGCCATTCTGCTCACCACTACCTGACATTCAGGGCGGAAATGTTTCTGAAGGCACTGGCTGAGCATCCCAGGTGGCCAGAGACAGCAGGTGATTCGTGCTCACAAGTAAACCCTGGAACGAATGGCAAGATAGATGTTCTTTCCAAAATGATTCCCAACTCTGACTAGATGTGTCTTTAAAGTGGAACTGTTTCATAAAAACTGTCTTCTTGTCCAGAATTGATGTGACCACTTCCTCAGTCCTCCTTTATTTTAAAAATCCATGTTTAATTCATATTTAGAAATCCATACCTGTCTGAAGTAGGTGTTAGTTTACATGACCCAGGAGATGACACAAAAGGTAAAAAGGCGGTGGGGGGAGGCTGGGCACGGTGGCTCACGCCTGCAACACCAGCACTTTGGGAGGCCGAGGCGGGCAGATCATGAGGTCAGGAGATTGAGACCATCCTGGCTAACATGGTGAAACCCCACCTCTACTAAAAATACAAAAAAATTAGCCAGGCGAGGTGGCAGGCGCCTGTAGTCCCAGCTACTCGGGAGGCTGAGACAGGAGAATGGCGTGAACCTGGGATGCGGAGCTTGCAGTGAGCTTGATATAGCACCACTGCACTCCAGCCTGGGCAACAGAGCGAGACTCTGTCTTAGAAAAAAAAAAAAAGTGCGTGTGTGGGGTGTATTCCAAGTGTTCCCCAGCCCTGACGTCCTGTGGAGCCTGACAACATGCTTCATGACAGTGACACAGTACCCGGAACACTGCAGCACTGTCTGTCAGGACTAATGACCCCAGAGGCAGCTGTCATTAGCCAATTCACTAATTAGGGGCCTGTTTGTAGAGCTAATGGGAAGGGTAATCATTTGTTAGCTTAAGTAAAACTCCCAGGCATTCCTGACAACTGTTATCATAGAAAAGTCTGGAAGGCAATTCATCTATCTCTGTGAAATTCAAAGAACCCAGATAACCAGAGTCATCTTTTATAGCACAAACCTCCTTTAGGAATCTGCTGGTAGGAGCTTGTCTTTGACTCCTAATATATCCTCTCTAGCAGCAAATAAATATGTCTACACATAGACCGGGGGCTTTTCCATGCTTGTACTCCAGTGGTCTGACTTCTGTGAGCTCACTCCAGGTTCTCAGACCGTGAGCCCAGGGAAATACTCAACGCTGAGGCCGCTGACAGGAGAAGAGGGCAGAATCCTAACACAGAACGGGCAAGCTTTCTGGTTACAGGCAGAGCGAGTGTGAGAGTGCGTGAATGCATGCATGTGTGAGAGAGATAGTATGTGTGGAGAAAGGGGTATTTTGATGCTGCAGTTTTCATTGGCTTGTATGTTAAAGATAAACAAAAACATCAAATTTTCTGAAAGATGATTTTATTCGTTCCTTACAGAAGGTTTAAAAAACATGAAGTGTGCATGAAGTAATTGATGTGGTTTGGATATTTCAGTCTCCAGATCTCATGTTGAAATGTGACTCCCCAGTGTTGGAGGTGGGTCTGGTGGGAGGTGTCTGGGTCATGGGGGTCGGGGTCCCTCATGAATGGCTTGATGCCCTCCCCACGGTAATGAGCAAATAATGAGAGTTGATTATTTAGAAAAGCCTGGCATCTCTCTTGCTCTGTCTTTTGCCATGTGACACACCGGCTCCCTCTTTGCCTTCCTCCATAATTGTAAGCTTCCTGAGGCCTCCCCAGAAGCTGAGCAGATGCTGGTTTCAGGCCTGTACAGCCTGTAGAATCATGGGCCAAATAAACCTCTTTTCTTTATAAATTACCCAGCCTCAAGTATTCCTTTATAGCAATGCAAATGGATAATACAAGAATACTGAGATGAAATCTAACTTGCCACCAAAAACTTCCTGAGCCATTCATTCATCTCACTGCTGCAAATGGTAGGAAATGAGGGTTGAGGACCCAGCCTACCAGAGAAGCCTTGGGGAACAAATGACCCCCACAGCACGAGTATAAGGGGAGGCTGTACCAGGCTTCGGGGGGCAAGAAGAGGGGCCTACGAAAGCAGGTAGGGCTTCCATTCCAGAAGGGCCTTAGAGACTCTGTGGTCCAACTGTGTCATGACATAGATGAAGAGATGAGGCTCACAGTGTGAGCTGACTTTTCAGAACTGTGGGTGAGTCCAGTAATAGCGCAGGCATGATCTCACTCTCCAGACACCCCTCCCTCCCAAACCCCAAGCTCCCTCAGCAGTCACCCCACCCCAGAAGGACCATGCTCCTTTCAGAAGCAGTAAACAACAATCTTCAAATAGGGCAACCCAGGGCCCTCAGCCCAGTGGCAGCCAGGGCTGCTGCTAAATAACATCCAGAGAAGCCCCACCTGCCCTGGGCCTGCTCAGCAAATGGACAAGGAGGCTCCAAGGGCCCTCTTGCACCCTTGCGCTGAGTGCGTCCAGCTGTGACAGCCCGATCTGGTCACTGGGCACACGTGCCATTCTGCCATGCCAGCAAGGCAGAAGGAAGGCATGTGCCAGCCTGAGGAGCCAGTGCCAGTGCCAAGCCTCAAGCCACGAGGACCGCCCCCCTTCCTGCGGGAAGGGCTCAGGCTCTCTGCAGGGTTGCTGGTCGCCCACCATGGGCTCTCGGGACTCAAGGCTCAGGATAACGTTCTCTGGGCCCTAACTCTGGGAAGAAGCAGGGTGGGGGAAGGCCTCCTCACCAGAGGAAAAAGCAACAGATCTCTTTGAGGCAGTTCAGAAGTCAGGACAGATTTAGAGGCTTTCCCTGGGGGGATTTCCTAGGGAAGTGATTAATTTGCTGGCTGGAATACATTCATTTTGGCAGTTGATCTAAACTCTAGGACTCATAGCAATCACTTGGGAGTTTGTTTATATGGCAGATTCCAAGGGCCTCGCTTGGGGTAGGGCCTGGACTCTATTCCATGATTCTGAGGCAAGTGGTCTATGGGCTGCCACAAACCAGGGTCACTGTGCACCGGCACAGGCAGATCTGCGGAGCATGGTGTTATCAGGGCTACCGAGAGGCGCTATGGGCAGCAGGGCGTGGTGAAGGCCCCAAAGCCCCTCTCTCCTCTAAAGGAAGAC
The DNA here is from genome assembly GCF_000951035.1 of Colobus angolensis palliatus. Taxonomy (NCBI): domain Eukaryota; kingdom Metazoa; phylum Chordata; class Mammalia; order Primates; family Cercopithecidae; genus Colobus; species Colobus angolensis. The sequence continues at coordinate 6,560,204 of NW_012116377.1, forward strand.
AACAAGAGGAATGCACATCTCACCGGAGCCTCCATGCTCTTAGATAAACATCCGCCTCAGTGATTCTGAACTTCGGGTGCCTGCAGGGTGAAACCTGTGTGCCTGGCTGAGGACAAGAAAGGCCAGGCCCTGAATCCTGGCTCTGCCACTTCCAGCCCAGCAATCTCAGATGCGTCAGCCTAGCTGAGCCTCACTTCCTCATCACAAAAATGGGGTGAGGGCTCCCCATCCCAGGCGGGTTTAAGTGAGGTGGGACGAGATGAGCTTTTCTTTTGTGAACAGTTTTGTCCTGGCCCCTCTTTTTTCAAGTGCAGAATACACCACGGGCCTGTAAGCTGGTATTTGGGAGTAAACACTATTGACTTAGATCCCAGGTCTCCTGGTAATCAGTTTGGAACAGAGGACTAAGAAGGGGAGCTTAGAAAGGTCCCAAAGTGGGTAGCTGGGAGGTATGTATGTCAAGGGGCACTAAGAAGAAAGGGAAGTGTTTGGCATGTCTACCTGAAATGACCTGGGGGGCAGACTCAGGTAGCTGCCTAAGGTGAAAGAGCCCAAAGTCAAAGTTTACCAGCTCCTCAAGCTGCACTGGGCTGTGTCAGTCACAGGGCCACACTGTGAGGAGCACAGACTGTGTAAACAGGGCCATAACAGGGAGCAGGCCACTCTGCAGCAGCACCACCAAGACCAGGGACTGGCGGATGAGGCTGGGTCAGCTCTGCAGAGGCAGGTGACCCAGCAAGCACACCCGCCAGCCTGTGCTGGGCCCGGGAGAAGGAAAGGCCTGCGCGAATTCCACCTTCATGTGCTGAACTTCGACTAAACCAGCATAAGGAAAAGGGCACTCCCTGCCCCTGGTCCCTGGGAAACCCAAGGCTGACTCTACAAAGGACCTCAACTCTTCCCATGGGAAGGTAGGTGGAGGGAGTCCCCAGGGGTATGGCTGGTCAGAGCTTTGGGTGCTGGGCAGTGACCGTGGGAAGCAAAGCCTTGTTTCCCTTGGTGCCCTGCTCCACCAAGTCCTGTCCCCACAGAGCAGGAAGACAGCTGGCTACCCTGGGACTTTCTGATGACAGGGTAGTCAGTGTGGGCAGCAGTAGGGAGTGCAGTGGGATGGGAAGACCTCACTGTAGACACCCCAGGCTGGGGGCCTTTGGCAGACAAGAACCAATGGGAGCTGCCAAGAGCCAGCCTTGAGCTGTTTCCATCAGAGATTTCTTTCCCAACAGCCAGGGCTGTACAGAGATGAAATGGGAGGTGGTGGGTGTGGTTGAGCTAGAAAGGGTGCTGAAACAGCACCTCTTGCTTTGCTTCTAAAGGAGATAGAGCTTCGGACTTCAAAGAGAGAAGGGAAAGGGTAGGGATGGATAGAGGTTTCCCTACTTAGCCCTCACAACCGTCCTGTGAGCAATGGATGGCTCACCCCTTTTACAGAAGAAACACTGAGGCTTAGAGGGAGTTACCAACCAAACTTCACACAAGCGAGAGGCACAGACAGGATTTGACTTGAGGTTTTCTGCTCCAAAGCCCATGTTTTCTATTTCTATCTGGCCACCTCCCAGAAAACAGAACAAATGCTGGCAGTGAAGTATGACAGTGGGGAAAGTCTTTGTGGAAAGGAAGATGGCCAGAGAGGGCCAAGTTACTTCCCATGACTGCAGCCTTCTCAGTCTACTCAACTGTGCCCAGGAATACCAAGAGAACTATGGCTGGACCACCAAGCTACTGCGGGTCACCTTTACAGAACTCTCGAGAATGGGAAACAAAGGAAAACTAGAAAGGAACAGTCTTCAATGTCATGATTTTCAAAAGGGTACATTCCATCAAATGAAGGCAGAGCCCAAGTAGGAGTCTAGAATGGTTTCATAAAGAGGTTGGTTTGAAGTACTTGGAAAAGGAAGAGGTGATCACTAAGAAGAGAAGAGTCTGTTGGAAACATGTCAAACCACATTCCCTCCTCTTCCCTTCTAACAGGGATCCTGGCTAGGAGACTGAGGGCATGCAGTGGCCTGATAGCTCCAGACACTTCCTACATTATTAGAAAGGATCCTTCATGGTCCAGCCTAGTGGGAAAGAAATAACATGGGTTGGATATCCAAGGAGGTATGTTAGGAACTAGATGGATCACTGTACCCAGATGGATGAGGTCGGCTTTAATGGAGGTCCTCATTTTCGTACAACTTAACATTTTCATCAATGACTTAGTTGTGGAAGGCATACTTAGCAGGTTTATATAAAAGAGTTGGGAGGGGTCAGGCAGTGGCTCATGCCCGTAATCCCAGCACTTTGGGAGGCCAAGGCAGGTGGATCACTTGAGATCAGGGTTCGAGATCTTGTCTCTACTAAAAATACAAAATACATGCTGGGCATGGTGGCGGATGCCTGTAATCCCTGCTACTGAGGAGGCTAAGCCAGAAGAATCGCTTGAACCCAGGAGGTAGAGGATGCAGTGAGCCGAGATCGTGCCATTGCACTCCAGCCTGGGTGACAGAGCGAGACCCTGTCTCAAAAAAAAAAAAAAAAAAAAAGAGTTGAGAGAGATGACAGAATCTATATATTCAAATAATTGTTCTATGGGCTGAACTGAATCTACCAGAATGAAGTTTACTGGGAATAAATATAAGGTCCTGTACTCAAGTCTAAACAGGGCACTTAGTAGCCATTCATGGAGGTGAGTTCACAGGAAGCTTTATATGATTAGTTAGTGGGCCCAGCCAAGGAGACAGTGGACAACACGGTGAGTTCGGTGCTGCAACCCAGTGTACATGCTGCTGATAGAGCTCAGTCACTAGACAAGGGAGGCAATGCCTGCACAGCATTCTGGCTGCTTAGTTGCTCTGGCTCCCCAGAGCCCAATTCTAAAAGGGAGCAGGTGGAGAGGAGACAGGGACCCTAAGTTAGGTGTGTGTTTCAGTGGATGAGTTACAGAAGGATAAAGTTGAAGGAAAAGGAAGACACAGGGGGACATAAAAGTTATCTTCAGATATCTGCCCAGCTTCATGCACAGGTACTTTTGCTGTGCTCTATAAAGCCTCAGAGGACAGAACTAGGAAGCTCCCAAGAGCCAGGCCTAAGCTGTTTCCATCAGAGAGAGTTCTTTTCTAACAGCCAGGGCTGTACAGAGATGAAACGGGAGGTGTGAGGATGGGCACTAGCAACGGAACTTGTTCCAGCAGAGGGAGTAGAGTTCCCAGGGTGACCACACATGAATGACCCCAACCTGTATCTAACTGGATTAGATAACTCTGAGGGTCCATCCAGCTACGGGGCCTGTAGTTTCAGGGATGCCACTAGGCAGTTACTCAGGACCTCATCTGTGTGTGTGGTGGTGGGGACAGTGGGAATGATGATGATGGAACACATAGTGCTTTCTCAGAAAGTATGGCTCAGTGGAGATAGAGAGCCTCCGCTTCCCAGGGAGACCGGACTAGTCTCAGAATCCTGGACTTGACTCTCCTGGATCTAGCTACACCAGAAACAAACAAAACTAGTGACCAACAGTTACAGGCAAGCTAGGTCTCACAGGGCTTTACTCTAGCTTGGAGCTGCCACCATGGGGTGGGCATGAATGGAGTGCCACGGGTCACGTGTGGCCAGCCTGCACTAGGGACACAATTCCTCTGATGGTGAACACTTCAGGCTTGGCTCTTGTGGCTGGCATGTTCAGAGACGCAGATGGCTCTGTGATGGTGGTAGGTGGAGACCTCAACCAGCCCTGAATGTGGACTTTGTTCCCATGGTCTAGAGGCTGTCAGATCCTGAAACACAATCACCTGATACCTGTCTCTAAACCTCTAAACTTCAAGATCTGTTAAGATGGATATGCTTTTACACAATGCCGCAGAAGAAATCGGTCTTTCTGCAACATCCACCCTGGTCCAATAAGAACCAGATGCCAGGAGACGGGTCTCAGCAGCCTCTGTCACAGCAATCCCTCTGATGGGCTCTCATGGAAGTCAGCGCAGTCTCCCTGGGTTGAATACTATGGTCTACTGTAGCCAGACCTGAGGGGAACACTTTACCAATAAACAACTTCCTCCCCGCCCGGGGCTGTGTCCTTAGGAGCAGTGTGTGCACACCACGTGGGCACCTTGCAGGGCCGCGTCAGCTCTGCCGTGCAGACGGAAAGGTGCTGTCTGTGACAAGGGTTGCTCCCCCGAGGTGCAGATAACCAGACATAACCAATGCAAAGCCTTCTCTTAAGAATAGGAACAGGGGAGGCTGCAAGACTTAAGAAAATAAATCTAACAGCAATGATGCTAAGCGGTAACCTCTCTACTGATTAAAAAAAGAAAAAAAGATTCCTCAGCTGTAATAACATTTAATCCCCCCAGAAGCTAATCTAAATGTAACACTCAAAAGAAAACAAAAGTGACACAAAGGAGAAGAACCATAGCCACTGCCTTTGGGGACGCTGGCTTTATTCCGGAAGTGAGTCCATTAACAGAGCTGGGAATGAAATGCCATTTTCTTCTCAGTCGAGGGGAGGGGATTAACAAATTGTCATCTCTAAGCCCAGTTTTTTGAGTCATGGATCTCTGAGCACTCAGAAAGCACTGGGCTGAAGCCTGCGCACAGTGGGGCTGCCCTTCCCCTTAAGCCTGCAGTTGCCACTTTCAGAGCTGGCTGGACGAGACGCCCTCTACACACGCTTCAGCATTTAGAAGCCAACAGGACTGTGCTGAGCCCACTGCCCCCCAGACAGCTTCCTGTGCCCCCTCGTTTGGGCACTGGGACAGTTAGGGGGCTCTTGCTCTGCACACATCCCTGGCGGTGGGCAGCGGACGAACGCTCCTGGTGCTCATGTTCAGCACATGCCCCATGCCTTGATCAGAAGCCTCCCTGCTGCCCTGCGCTTGCTGGCTCCCCAGCCACCTCTCTAGCCACCTCCCTCAGGGCCCAGCTCTCTCTTGGTCACAGCTGCTGCTTAGAGGCCAGAATCTCGGTAGTCAGGTATCTGCCCAGCTCCTCCTCAGCACTCAGTTCTGCTTGAATGTCAGAGAGTGTCCTAATCCTCAGATGGACAGAGTCCTGGCCGTCCTCTGTCACATTACCCAACTGTTCCCTCTTCATAGCACTTTGTATAAAATCATCTTATTTTGTTGCTGACCATTTGTTTCTCTGCCCTGAGAGCAGGAAGCCTCCTGCCGGTTCACAACTGTATTCCCAGAACAGTGCTGGCGTGGGAGTGGAATATCTGTGCAATGGGTGAGTCATTCCTGGCTGGCAGTGTTGTCTCTGCTCTCAACATCATTACTGCTTGGTTCTCCCAAATGCTGCCAGATCTCTTTCTAAAACACAAATCCAATCATATCAGTTCCCTGCTTAAAAGCCTTTTTTATGACTTGCCGCTACCTGCAGGATGAATCTCGAATTCTTTAGACTGCACCAAAGGTTCTTCACATTGGGATCACCCTGTCCCACCAGCCTCATCTCTACCCTCTCGGATGTTTGCTTCTTGACCAGCATGCCTCGTCCCCATCTTTCCCCTAATACTCCAGGAAGAGAGGCCCACCTGAGTCTCCACTCACAATGACCCCTGGCCCCAGAGCCTGCCCTGGTTCACTTCATCTTGGCTCAGCCCAAGGTCATTTCATCCCTGAAGCCACATTGCTCAGGCAAAGCTAGTCCTGCCATCTTCTGCTGTGGGAGTGCTTTCCTCATGCACAGCTGTGGCACTCACCATCTGTCATGGGGGGTTTCTTCCTCCATTCAGTATTCCCTGAGTTCCTAAGTATTGGACCCTGAGGATACAAAGATGAATAAAACAAGGTTCCTATCCACAAACAGCCTATAGTCTAGCAAAATGCAATGCCTGAATATGTAAGTACAAAACAGACATACAAGTGGCGGCCAGGTATTGTCCCTGGGCCGCCCAGGTTCTCTGGGGGCAGCAAAGAGGGCAGAGCTAAGTCTGTCTTGGGTGGGCCAGGAAGATTTTAGAGAGCCTTTCAATTTTATAAAGAAAGACACATTGAGCTGAGCCTAGAGGAATAAGAGTGCTGAGTGGGGAGGTAGGGATACTGCAAGTGTGGTGGCTGGGAGTGCATCTGTGCTCTGCAGTGGGGGCAAGGGCCTCCAGGATGGTCTTGTCCATCATTACACATCCTCTCTGGCACAGAGCCCACCACCGAGCCAGCCTCAGGAAAGGCTTACTGGACTGTATCAGAGGTTAAGTTCTAGATCACCATCATTTAATCCTGTCTTTAAGGAGAAATGATGATTTAAAAAAATAAGGAGGAAAACGGTTATGTGGCAAATACACTCCAGGCCCTCCGTGGCTCCCTTCTGTGGATGGTGGCCCCCGGTGCTGGAGCAGGGGTTATGAGAGTAAGTCATTAAAAAGCAGAAGGCCTCCCTGCTATAACCAGGGTCCAAGAGAAAACCACTACGATACTTCCTAGGAGAAGCATGGTGGCTGGCTGCCTGCCTGTCAGTCAAGGGAGACAGAGACAGAACACCGATGCTGCCACAGAGGAAGTAGCCTTTCTGTTGCTCATGGTCAGATGAGGAGGGCTGGTTGTATACCACATTTTCAGTACAGAGTGACATTGCTGCTTTCTCTTAAACATTTACACAGGAAGATGAAGGCTGTACAACTTCCCTTGGTTATCACATTATAATGCCTCATTGCAAGTCAGGAAGTTCTTTGCCAGATGTAACTTAAGTTTTCACAGCTGCAGTCCGAGGCTGTAGCCCTGATACTATTCAGACAATGTTTCCTTCTCAGAGGAATAAAATTCCACCCTCTGGTCAGCCTTCTCCTTTCCTGGGGGCCCAAACTGTGTGCTTACTTTTTCAACCCTTTAACCGTTCTGGTCTCTCCTTCTGGAGCCTCTCCAATCTGTCTACTGCCTGCCTGCACAGCACAGCCCCAAATGGAGTGCCAGGTGCCCAGCACTTGTTTATTCATGGTGACAGGACAGAATGGGGAGCAGAAAACCACTGCCTAATTCCTAAGTTTCATTTACTCCAGGTAAAGGTTCAAAATTATTCCTGATGGAGTCTTTGGATGCACCTGATAGCACAAAAGCTACACTGACTGCTGCAAGCTTCGTCTCTCATTACTCCTCACTAACACGTGAAATGACAGATGCAAAAACCTGGCCAGCAGCTCCTGAGCAAGTGAGTGAGCCAGGCCTGAATGAAAGCCAGGTGATGGAGGCCTGGAAGGAAAGGCACCCACCTTTCCTGCGACCTTAGCTCCTGCTGCTCAGTTTCTGACCCAAGAGCCTCAGTATGCCCATGGAGGAGAGGCCCTCCAGGCCCAGCCATTCTGGCTTCACCCAGAATCACAGCTCATCTGTGCCTCAGGTGTTCACATGTCCACAAACTGAGCACCAAGTCCCCAGTTAAAGGACATTTCAAAACCACAGCTCAAGTTCACGAGGAAAGGAGATTGCCTCATATGCTTCAGGGGGTCAGAAGCCAAGCCCCGACTGGCAAACAGCACACTCCCAATCTTTCCCACTCACACAACCAGGAATCCAGCTCTAGGGACAGTGCCTGTCTCATGGGATCACCCTTAGCTTGGGGATCTGATGTCCAGTTGCACTGAGAACCTTCCTCACCCCTGGTCCAAGTCATTATTGTTCCTTTCCTTGTGGTTGTGTTTGTAGTCTTATTAATTTTTAACTATACAAGCTATACGTGAGAGAGAGTGTGTGTATATATATATTTAAATAAACATTTCAAATAAAGCTACAGTTCCTGTTGACCGTTTTTATAATCCTGAACTTCTCTGAACTAACCAGAGATAACTATTATCTCCCATCAGGAACATATCTTTTTCAGACTTTTTCTCTGTATCACATAAATATGTCTACAGAACAGAGATGGTGCTACCATATGTGTGTCAACATGCATTGTAAACTACAACTCGGTTTTTCCTCAACCAGAGGTCTCTGGCGCCTTTGCGGGCCAGTGTGCACAGTGCACGCTGTAGCTGTCGCCTGGAGCTCCGGGGTTGGGGGAACTGTGTTATGCATCACCTGCCACTAGGTATGAGGCTGCTTCCGATTTCCACACTCAGAATCAGGGTCACAGTGCCCTTTGTGCCCATGGCTGCTGGTGCACAGAGCTGAGCATTTCTCTGGGGTACATTCCCAAAAGGAGAGCTGCTGGGTCCTAGGTCCTTTCCTTCTTGGCTCCAGGTTCAGTGACTGATATCCTCTACACACCTAGGAATGTGCACTCTTTTGACTATTATACTCCAATCTCTTAATAAAATGTGAGTTTCTATGTAACGACACCTACCATTTATTGAGTGCTTACTATGTGCCTGACACTTTCCTAGAGGCTTAACAAATTACCTCATGATGCCCTCAAAACAACCTTCAGAAGTCAGGGAAGTCTGTCTCAGCATTTATGTCATCCGACCCAGGTCACATGTCAAGTAGCACTGCTAAGAGCTGCACTCTCTGTCACCGCAAAGTCTCTGCCCTGCGTGGGGCTCCTGCCTCGTCAAAGCCCTGTCTCAAATGAGGTGAGGCCCTGTCCCCGTTCAGGGCCTTGATCCAGACAGAGCCCTGCTGCATGAGTAGGTGCTTAAACAGCCAACCACTTATTTTTAAATTCCACAATGGGTGTCAGTTCACCCACCCATCTGACACTGACTTGGTGAGCATCTATCAAGGCTAAGTCCTGGCTTGGATGGTGGGGATACAGAGATAAATAAGACATTAGATTGACCTCTGGGTAAGACAAACAGTAAGCAGAAAAGATGCTTAAGTTAAATTTTAAACAGAGTGATCCATAAGAAAAAAAGAGGGAGGTCATTTTAGACAGAAAGTAGGATATACAATGACAAACAGCTTAACAGAGTCTGTGTTCTGAAATCAGAGACCAAGAACAGAGATTCAGAATTGAAAACCCTGTCTTTAGAACTCATCTGGCCCTGGGATGTCAAATGGGTTTCAGTCTGGATGCCAGCCCCACATGGCTGAGACCAGCTGCTACAGTGCAGCAGCAAGAAGGATCTCAAGTCCCCATCCAGGTTCAGCAGACCACTGGGGTCCATGTGTGACATCTGCCCTGGGCACAAGACAAAAGCAGTCTCTTTATCACACCCACAATGCCACCAGTGATGGTGGTTCACCACCACCCACAGAACCAGCTGAGGTGTGGTCTTGAGAGAAAATTGTCACCAGGTGTCTTTGGTTTTGACTTTCCATTCCCATATGCTACACAAACACTAACCTCTGTTGGTCAACTCTCTCTCCATGCATCTTTGTTTTCCTTGTTACAAAGGTGGCAGAACTCTGTAAGCACTGGCATGGGAGTAAATGCCTGCATAATTTGCCACAGCTTAGGAAACAAGCACGGGTAAACACCCACACACACACACACACACACACACACACACACACACACACACACACACAATGTGGTGGGCTGAAATTCAGGGAAGGGCACAGCCAGCACTGGGACAGCCAGGCAGTCAGGTAAGCAGCAAGCAGCTGAATGCCCCCATCTTGTACATTCTAGAGATACATATCTCAGTACAGCAGAAAAGAGCAAGGTGAGATTCATCCACACCTGGGTTCAAATCCCATCTGCCTCTCCCTGGGGTGTGTCTGTAAGCAAATCTGGATTATCATATTTATCTGGTCTTCATAAGAAGCTGACAGAAGTAGGCACCACCATCGTCCGTGTTTTACAGACCAGGAAACTGAGTCTGAGAGGTCAATGAACTTACCTTCATTTCCACATCCGCAGAATGGTAATAATAATGGCCTCTGCCACCTGAGCTTCTTGTGAAGCTAGGAAACGGTACAGTATACGTGCCAAGCACAGTTGCTGGCACGTGATGATGCTCAGTAAAAGTTTTTCAAATAAGAAATTAACTAAATTTTGATTTGTTGAATGAATGTATTCAACAGGTTTTGATTTAACTTCTCAAAGAGCCAGGTCCATCAGATTAAGCCGCACATCTCAGTAAATTTCTGCATAGAAAACATTTCCTTTAAAAGGTCATCTAAGGTTCTCTACATAGGGAAGTGAGATATAGTAACATCTTTTAAATTCAGGCTAAGACGAATGTTATCTGGATTAAAGAACGTTTAGAATGCCATTTTCTTTGGGGTTTAAATAAATGACCACTGTTTTAATAGGTTATCTATCATTAGCTCACTAAATAAATGCAAACTGGGGAAGCTCCGGTGCCTAGAAACAATTCATCCTCTCAGGTGGGTCCTAAAGCCCTAAAGCCTCTCCCAGAGTTGACTAAGTCCTGTCTTCCAAGTGCAGGTGAAAGTACACAACAGCAGCTCTGCTCTAGCAAGTCCCAAGACTGCCACATCCACATTAATCAGGCCTCTCTGGATCAAAGTCCTTGGAGCACAATGGTTCAGTTTCAGGAAATAGTTAATAACCTTCTTCCTTCAACTCAGTTGTTCTAACCTCTTTGAGGGCTGGCTCTCTGTGGGGCCAGGGAGGACTGTACAAGTTTCCTGACAAGGAGAAGCCAAGACAGATTCTGAATGAATCCCACGGGAAGCAGACTGAAGGTTGTCATAAAAAATAGATGTGACACAATAAATGCAGGAGGTTCCCTGGGGTCTTAATCTCTTCCTTCAGAAAATCTGAACTATTCTGCCTTCTGTGCTGCTGTGAGGTGGGTGGGCGGGGGTGTACATACACACTTTGAATATTCACTTCTGTCTTAACAATAGGATTCTTCCAAAACAAGAGGCCCTAGTCTGTGACTGTTAGCCTTGCCATCAACTCTCCTCTTCGGTGGAGAGCTCCCTGTTGGCCCTGAGGCAGGAGTCTTCTGAGATCTTGACATATGATGGGCTTGATCCAGGCCTCAGTACAGGTTGGTGTCCCAGGACAAATCGGGAGAGTCACCCGTGTCTTTGATGCCTTATGCTGCTAAAACGAACAGGGTCTGGCTTTAGGATTTTAGTTTCCTTTACCTGGGGTGGCCCTTTACTGCTTGACAAACTCTAGTCATTCCTCAAAAACTCAGTTAGGACTTCTGGTTCCAGCTACAATGGAGCAGCTTGTGAAAGGCCTATGCTCTCCCCTGAGGGAAAAAGAAATTAAGTTGGAATACAAAAAATCTGTGTGAAGGCATCTAAGGACCAATGCAATTAAGACTTGAGGTCCAAGACTATGAAGTGAAGGGAACTGTGGAGAGGTAAGTGTTTGTTATTAGAGCCACTTTCCCCCTCAAAGTTTCTGCCCATTCTTGGATCAGGAAGACAGGCTGAATGTCAGGCAAATAGCTTCAGCTGAAAGGCAAGAAAAGCTGTGGAGGCTCTCGGCAGTCTCACAGGATGATAGGGAGGTAATGCTCCTGTGGAGGCTGCCCGGGCAGCTAGGACTTACGGTACCAGGATTCCAGAGAGAAGGGAGCTACAAAACAGTGAGACAATACTCAGTGGTTTTCTTCTTTTAAAACATTTATCAAATTCTTGAGCTACTCAGGCAAGAAGCTAAGAAGCTAACTAAAAGAAGTCACTGAAAGAGTGGAGTTTTCAGAAGTCTCACAGAGCTGAGAAGACAAAAATAGTGGTTTAGAGCTCACCAAGAAAGAGGGACCCTTGAAACCCACATCCTAGGCATCTCTGGGGAAGGTCGTATCACAGAGGACCTCTGTCATCTTTCCAGACAATTTCTGGCACTCAATCAAGACTTAACAGACATACAAATAAATAGGACTACAAGAAAAAAAAAAGGCAACAGAAATAGACCCTCCGATGATTTTAAAACAACTGTAACTAATATGTTCAAGAAAATAGAGAGCAAAAGGTAGAATTTCACCAGAGACTGGGAATCTTAAAAAAAAAAAAAAAAAAAGCAAAGCAAATGGAAGTTTTAGAATGAAAAACATTTAGTAACTGAAATTCTGAATGCAATAGATTTAAAGCACACTTGACACAATAAAGAGAATCCATGAACTAAAAGACCAATAAGGAGAACTCCAACTACAGCATGGAAATTTTTTTTTAAATGAGGAAAAACAAACAAAAAAAAGAACAAGAGACATATGAGATAGTAATATATATAACTTCAGGAAAGAGGAAAGATAAAATAGAGGAGAGTGTTATTTGAAGAGATAATGGTAAGAGATTTCCAAAACTGAGAAAAAGATGTCAAACTTCAAGACCTGAATCCCAAAAAGAATAAAGAAAATCTGTAACTAGGTACAGCTTAGTAAAACCAAAGACAGAAAATGTTAAAAACAGAGAAAAAAGAAGTAAAGGAATGACAACAAAATCAACAACAAAGGAGAATGTAAAGATATCTTCAAAGAGCTGAAAGAAATGACTGCTATATTTTTCAAAGTGAAGGTGAAAAAGGTATTTACATATAATTAAAAATAGAACTTCTATCAGAAAAGATACACTAAAAAAAAAAAATAATGAAGGCCAGCCACATGCAGTGGCTCCTGCCTATAATCCCAGCACTTTTGGAGTCTGAGGCAGGAAGATCACATAAGCCAGGAGTTCAAGACCAGCCTAGACAACATAGTGAAACCCTTTCTCTACTAAAAATTAAAAAAGTTAGCCGAGTCTGGTGGTGCACACCTGTGGTCCTAGCTACTCAAGAGGCTGAGGTGGGAGAATCTCTTGAGCCCAGGGGGTTGAGGCTGCAGTAAGCTGTGATCATGCTACTGTACTACAGCCTGGGTGACAGAGTGAGACCTTGTCAAAAAAAAAGAAAGAAAAGAAAGAAAGAGAAAAGAAATAGTAAAAAAAAATTTACTCAGAAGGAAAGTGTCAGAAAAAAACAATAAATCTGTAAGTCATTAAAAATACAGAAAATTTGAACATGACTAACCAACTTAACCTAACTGACAATACAGAACACTACATCTACTGACAGAATATACGTTCTTTTTAAATGTACATGGACAGTTTACCAAAGCACATAATATACTGGACCATAAATCAACTTTCAAAAATTTTCAAAGAATTTAGAGTATGTTCTCTAATCACAGAAGAATTAAACAGAAACCAATTATAAAAAAGGTAACTAGAAAACCCCTAAGTGTTTGGAAATTAAACAATATACTTTGAAATAACCTATAAGTAAAGAAGAAATCAGAATGAAAACTGGAAAAATTTTAACTGATTCATACTAAAAATATATCAAAACTTATAGCTAAAGCTGTATTTATAGAGAAATTTGTATCCTTAAATGCATACATTAGAAGATAAATAAAGCTTTGAAAAAGGTAATTTCACTGCCCTAAGGATCAAGTTAAAATTCCTACTATGGTTACAAAGTTCTGCATGGTCTGGCTCATGCTCACTTCTTGGAGCTTCCTCTTTTTCTCTCTTCTCATTCATTACTCTCCAGACATACTGGCCTTTTTTCAATTCCTTCAATAAGTTAAATTGCTTCTTGTCTCAGGGCCTTTGCACATACTAATCCTTCTGTTTAAAATGCTTTTTCCTACCATGTGACATGTTCTTTCTAATTTAGACTCTTTCTTTCATGGCACTCATTGCTATAATCAGTTAATTGGGTAACTAACTGCTTGTTGTGCAATTAATTTTAAAACATTGTTTGTCATTCTCCAAATGTTATAAGCTCCTTGCTGGCAGGGACTGCAGCTGTCCTGTTCATCACTGTGTCCCCAGGGCCTAGCATGGTGTCTGGCAAACAGCAGGCACTTTATACATGTGTATTAAATGAATGAATGAATACACGGACATCTAGTTTACCATCTAAGCAAACAGTTTACTCAAAGTTGTTAAAAGATACTCCATGGTCTTGGAAGAAAACTCCTCAATATTACTGCTATCAGCAGTTGACATTTATTTCTATGACATTTATGACGTAATTTACAATATTTGTTAATCCAGGAAATATCTCAAACATTTCTCTTGATGTTTAAGTTAAATAATTTCTAACTGTATACTGTTTCCTGTTTACTATATTTGGGAAAAGGAAAAGTGTTTTTATAAACTCAATTTATATATCAAATGTGTTCTACTGTATACCAAGCTAGGTGCTATAAAATAGTGACTAAAATGACTGCCGTTATTAACAGTATCTTAGCCCATTCAGGCTGCTATAATAGAGTACTATAGAGACTGGGCAGCTTATCAACAGTAGATGTTTATTCCTCACAGTTCTGGAGGCTGAGAAGTCTAAGATCTAGGCACTGGCAGATCTGACGTCTGGTGAGGGCCACTTTCTGGTTCGCAGATGGTGTCTTCTCTGTGTCCTCAGCATGGTAGAAAAGGAAAGGGAGCTTTCTGGAGTCCCTTTTATAAGGGCATGAATCCCACTCACGAAGCCTCCACTCTCCTGATCTAACCACCTTGCAGGGGCCCCACCTCCTAATATCATCACATTGGGAGTGAGGTTTCAACATATGAGTTCTGGAGAGACAAAACATTTAGTCCTTAGCAAACAGTCACACTAATATCAACAACAGTTGTTGACATCCTAGGTCAACTTTCTATGTGGAATCTTGCTTAATTATCACTTAAAGATTAAAGAGTGTGCCCTGTTTGTTTTGTAGGTGAGGAAACGGGGGCCTGTAGAAGTGAAGTCACTTGCTAAGGGGTGGGGCTGAGGTCTGAGCCCTGGTCGGAGTCCAAAACCCAGGCAGGCTCTGAGAGTTCCACCCTGCTCCCATCTTACATCCAGGTAGGGCCTGCAAGGGACAGCAATGATGCAAAGGCAAACAAAGGAGGAGCAACTCCAGCCCTGTCACAGAACTAGCTGTGACCATGGACAAAATGAGTTATTTGACCTCTCCAGACCCTTCACTTGTATGTGAAACTAACAAGAGTAAATATAGAATGGAGTTGAAATGCCTTACAGAGTACTTACTGCTTGTAAATAGTGGTAATTATTATCAAGGGATGCTGTAAACAAACACACAAAAAACCCTTATGCTTCACTCAGATTAAAAATACATTCACATCCATCCCACCTTGCCTTCGGGGGATATGAGGATGAGAAAGGCTATGACAATAAAGCCAAATTCACAAAGGGGCTGCCCAATGATGGTGGGCCACTTGGCAGGTGACAAACATTATGGTTATCTACAGAAAGCTGCCTAGCTTCTCCCCCAGTGCATCTTCTCCTTGGTAGGTGGGTCCTGGCTCCAGGTAAAAAGAGAGGGGCCGTTGGCCCTGAAAGAAGCTGCTTGGGTAAGAGAAGGGGCAGCAGCTGTGGCCTGGCCCACCTCCAGGGATCACATCCATGCTGCAGCTGTCACTCATCAGCCTTTTTGATGTGGCTGCCACCACAGCTCTCCTTCTCAATGTTCTGTGATTCCAGGTATTTCTCAGCCCCAGATGAAGAGGACATACCAGGGGAAACCTTTTAGAAACAGGTCGAGGGCTGGCCATCAGTGGGGGCAGGCTGTCTGTGTGGGGGGTGGCTCACACCCTGCAGGGCAGTGCAGCACCCTCCAACTCCTAGATGCAGGCAGCCTTAGTGCTCACTCACTCAGGCTCTGTGTGGTCCCAGCATCAGCAGGGCTGTGCTTCTATCTCAACACCTGTCCTTGTCTCTATCTGCCTATTGGAAGATTCTCTTCCTCCCAGGCTCCTAGTATTGCTACAGGACTTGAAATTTCAGGATAAGTGATCTTCCTTTTTTTTTTTTTTTTGGAGATGGAGTCTCGCTCTGTTGCCCAGGCTGGAATGTAGTGGCATGATCTTAGCTCACGCAATCTCCACCTCCCAGGTTCAAGTGATTCTTCCACCTCAGCCTCCCAAGTAGCTGGGATTACAGGCATGTGCCACCACATCCAGCTAATTTTCGTATTTTTAGGAGAGATGGGGTTTCACCATGCTGGCCAGGCTGATCTCAAACTCTTGACCTCAGGGGATCTGTGCACCTCAGCCTCCCAAAGTGCTGGGATTACAGGTGTGAGCCACCACGTCTAGCAAAATTTCAAGATAATTATTTTCTCTTCCCCAAACACATTCTTAAATGGCTCTGCCACAATATATAGTATCCCCATGAGCTTTAGGTGTCTAGTGTTCAAGAAGAAAACCCCTACACTAAGCCTGGGCAACATGGTGAAATCCCATCTCTACAAAAAATACAAAAATTAGCTGGGCGTGGCACACACCTGTGGTCTCAGCTACTCAGTCAAGGCTGCATTGCGCCATGATTGCACCACTACACTCCAGCCTGGACCACAGAGTGAGACCCTGTCTCAAAAAAGATCCCAAAATTAGCCTACATTGTTGCCTGTCCTATTCTGTGCCTTTGGAACTATATTGACTGTTCGTCTGTCCCCACTGTCCTTCTCGCTCCTCACAGTTCTCTGCACAGCTGTTTTTACAAGTATCATGCAAACCTGTCTCTGACACTTCTTTCTCATGAGGCCAGACTCACTGCTCACAATTCTGTGCCCTGAGGGCTGCCGGGTGAATTGCCCCAATTCACTCTTGGGAGGAAGCAGCCTTCCCAGGGAGTGGATGGAGTTGGTGGCAGCCCCTTGGCTAATTTATGAAGGTCTCTCAGGTCCATAGAGACCAACTTCACACAGAGAACCCATAAGACCCAATTCCTTCCAGCAAGGATCACTTTCTGACCTTCCAGGGAACTGTACTATTGACTGAGTAGAGCCACATTGGTACTGGGCACACTGTGAGCACCTCCCTGCTCCCGAGTCCTCAATGGACAGTACAGGAGCACCACAGACAGGGGACAGAATGCTGGCACTTAGGACTGTGTGATCTGAGCAAGCCAGCAGCTCTCTGGGCCTCAGATCCTCTAGGCATGAAGTGTGGGCCACCCCGAGCAAGAGTGCGCACAGGGTACACTGGGATTACAGTACCTGGTACTGTACCAGTACCAGGCACAGGAAGCACTGAGAGGGGACACCTTCCCCTGAAAACCCCTTCACAGTCAGAGGGGAGAGAAGCCAGCAGAACCCCTGCCCCAACTCCTTCTGGGGCCTGATGGCCAGTTCCTCAGCTAGCCACACAAGGAAAAGAGCCCCTGCTCACCAGACACTGGGCCCTGAAAATAACTCTGCAAGTCTACCCCAGCCCCACTCCAATTTGCCAAGGAGCTAGATAAGAACTGAGTGCTAATTTGGCCAATTACAGATGACCAATGGCTACCTCAGATCCAGGTGAGGGAGCTGAGGAACAGATGGTTGTGTGTATTATTAGGGAAACTTGAAATTAGGCAGGTGGTGGCAGGTTTCGAGCTACATGTGGGAATTTTTACAAATGTGGGCCAAGTTTACAAAGAATAATAAACATATTCTTACTTTATTGTGCTCTCCATCTTCGAAGCTGCCTCATGGAATTGCTGTGAAGACAGTTTATACATCTCAGCATTCTACAAGGAGAAAAACAGAACTGGTTACCAAAGACTGAAATTTCCCTCTGCTCCCTCACGGGATGCAACCACATTAGAAGTTGACAGATGCTAATTTCTTGACCGGCATCAAAGCCGACTGGTGATTAATCCACAGCTTGGGTTCCAGCTCCACCACGCATGGCCACCGCTACAGAATCCTAGAGTAGCAATGGCTGCAAGTGCGTTACGAGATCCTCTAGCTCAGGGGTTAGCAAACCACGATTCACGAGCAAAATCCGGCCTGCCACCTGTTTTTGTGAATAAGGTTTTACGGGCACACAGCCACGCTCATTTGTTCACGTATTATCTGTGGCTGCTTCTGTGCTACAGCTATGATAGAGACTACATGGACTACAAAGCTTAAAATACTTACTACCTTTAAAGAAAAAAATTGCTCAGTCTTGATCTGGTCCAACCCCTATTTTACAGGTAGACTTCCCTTCCCAGAGAGGTGAAATGACTTGTCCAAAGTCACAGAGAAACGGGGCAGTGTCAGGACAACAACCCAGGTGTCTGGATTCCCAGTCTGGGACACACTCTGCTGCCTACCCTGACCACCCTACTCATCGGAACAGCAACCACCCGTCCAGATTGTTGAGGGGAGCATCCACAGGCACACACTTAATTTGTCCTGAGATCACCCATTACGTGTGCACCTACAGACCCAGGTTTGTGGAGGGAAGGCCCAGGTCTGGGGGCAAAACACAGCTGGGTCTAAGCCCTGGTGCCACCACCGTGTGGCTCTGGGTAGGTTATGGAACTTTGCTGTGCCTCAGAGGCGAGCTGCTCCAGGCCACAAAGGCCCAGGCCCACATCTTCCTTTCTTTGTGAAGCTCCAGCACCTTCGCATGTTCTGAGGGGAGATGGACATTAACACATACGCTAGCAGCCTCCCGCCGTGCTCCAGGTGGGAGTGTGGTGAAGCCCACATGTGGACATGTAGGCAGCAGGGAGAAGGCCAGTCTTGGGCTGACTCATGAGGAAGCAGTTTCAGAAATGAAACAGGTGGGGCAGGGCCCGTGGTCAGACCTCCCCAATGCGGATGAGGAAGGCGCAGCAGATGTCACGTGGAGTTGGCTTGAGGTCAGATCTTTTGCAGACACAACCACATCTACTCCTCAAAGCCTCACACGGGCACTTTGGGAGGCTGAAGTGGGTGGATCACCTGAGGTCAGGAGTTCAAGACCAGCCTGGCCAACATGGCAAAACCTCATCTCTACTAAAAATAAAAAATTAGCTGGGTGTGGTGGTGGGTGCCTGTAATCCCAGCTACTTTGGAGGCTGAGGCATGAGAATCACTTGAACCTGGGAGGTGGAGGTTACAGTGAGCCGAGATAGCCACTGCACTTCAGCCTGGGCAACAAGAGTGAAACTCCAAAAAAAAAAAAAAAAAAAAAAGCTCATACGGGCAGCATGATTATCCCTGTTCTACAGATGAGCAAATGGGAGCTTCAGGCCTCAGGTACCTAATGCAGGCACAGATCAGTCAGTCCCTGAAACACGCTTGTGTGGCAGTGAAGGAACTTTAGAGCTGCATTGCCTTGCACATTTGTAGGACTTCAGCTTGGCTCTCTCTGCCCACTAGGCACACAGCTAGCCTGGCTGAAGCTGGGCAGACAGGAAGTGAGAGGTGCGCAGGGGCAGAGCCACTCAGAGAAAGCACTTCCTGTGCACCATGGACCCCCTCAGCCTTCTGCAGGGAAGGTAACTGAGGCAGGGATGGACCCCCACCTCTAAGGCTATAGGGCATGGAAGGCAGGTCCAGATGGAAACCAGGCACCCCTCTAGTCTTACCCCAAGGATTCCCCTGCTGCATTGTGGCCTCAGAGAAATGCTGACTGGGAGGCAAATGTGGAAGATGAGCCCCTGGGGAAGAGCACTTGGCTCACGGGATGAGGAAGAAACACCAGGTGCTGGCATTCTGACCTGAGCTGGGCTGGGGGAGTCAGGGAGGCCTGGGGGCCACTTCTGGGCCTTTTACCCTCCACTGCCTGGTGAGCTTAGGCAAGTCACCTCGTTGCTCCTTGCTTCTGAGCCAAGGAGATAATGGATGCCTCCCTCTATGGCTACCAGGAATGCCAGCTGGGAAATGCCAACCCTCCTGGCACAGAGCAGGCACGAAGTAAATACAGGTTCTCCTCCCACCATAGCCAGCTGCTGCCAAAATGCCCAGCAAGGGGGCTCCAGTGTTCTCTCTAGAGCCCTCACATTCAAATGAGAGATTATGTCTTTGCCTCGACCAGTCTAGTATTCACCAGCACTGCCTGTCCTGGGCGAGGCGATAGGGACAGAGACATAACAACTTCGGGCCTCCCTCCCACTCCATGCAAATGCCCTTCTGCCACAGCCTGGGTGGGGATCGCTTAGCTCCGTCTGAAGTTCCCCTTCATGAGACCTCATCAGGAGACGGCATGGACCACAGACCCACATTTTGATTTGTGCTTTGGCATATGCTGGTGGTGTTCTCTGGGTAAGTCACTTCTCTTAACAGCAACACAGGGCATCACCCAGCCTGCAGTTAGCGGAGAGACAGTTTGGCACACAGCATCCACCTCAGCCCACCACAGCCACTGAACTTTCCAGAGCTAAAATATGCCTCATCCTAAGCCCCGCCCCCCACAATTCATCCTGGCCTACTTCCTTTCCCACAAAACAACCTCATGGCTCAGGCCTTCTCTTTGAGCCAAACCCTTCTTCCTATGGCTGTGCCCACAGGACTCCTGAGTGTCAGGTCACCATCCTGCAGGCCCAGGCACCTGTTGCCGACCTTCTCAGAGAGCGAATCCTTGGCCCGGATGGGCTCGGCCCGCTGTGGGCCTCAGGAGACACTCAGAGACTATGCTCAAGATGCCGTACTGCCAGAAATAGCCTGCCTCTGGTGAATTTGGATAGCGCTTGGGTTTGATTGCAAGCTCAGTTTGAACATGTGGTCAACTTGATTTGTCACAGGAAGTACCCACAGGCCAAGAAGTGGCAGTGATTACCCTGCTGCAGCTTCCTCTATTGTTCCTCAGAATGACTCAGAGAAATTCCCCATCCTGTCCTGTCCTGACCTGCCTACCCCCCTCATCTAATCTGCCTGAGCAGACCTACAGGGACGGATGTCCTCACAACCGCAGCTCCCTTGGCACTCGAAGGTCTCCGGTTCACAACTTGGGAGTACCGAGCCGGCTTCCTGTGTTCACAAAGCTGCTCATCCATCAGGCCTTTCCAAGGCTGCTAGAATGGACCCAGACTCCCTCTTCTGGGGAGGCAGGGCACTCTGTGGACTCCTCAACCAATCACCAGGTCAGGGCATCTAGAAGGACTGGACACTACCAACGTGCATACTGAGAACCCGCCAAGTGCCAGAGGGTTCTGAGACAAGTGTGGCTTGCTCCCTGGCCTCGTGGAGCTCTGAGATGGTGGCATAATTACAATGGGGCACTCAGCCAATCATCCCAGGTGCTGTGGGGCACCTGAAAGGGCAGCCTGGCAGAAACCATGGGTCAGACTGATTTCCTGGGAGCCAATACCTAACTGAGGCTTAATCTTTTTTATTTACACTAAAGAATGTTTTTGAAAAATACTTACACATGGTTTTAAAAAACAAAAGTGGAAAGCATGGAGGGTATGCAGTGAACAGTGAGCCTCTTGGCCAGTCTGGACTCAGCCCTCAGTGTGTGTGAGCACACACATGTGCCCCACTTGTTCCTGACACTCACTGGACTGCAGCAGACACGATGTGCCACACCTCATCTTTCCACTGATCCTCAGAGACCTCACCCACTCTGGCTGACCAGCACTTAGTAGTAGGAATGAATACTTTGTAGTATCATCCCTCGAGTATCACTCAAGCAGCTACCAATCCTTGTACAGAGGTCGTTTCTAGTCTTCTACTATTATAAACAAAGCTAAGAGGAACATCTTGGCATCTAGAACTTTGTGTCTAAGTATATCTGTAGGGAACATTGTAGAAGTCAAATTCTTGGGTCAAAGAGTATATCCATTTTAATGAATTTTAAAGGATGAGCAGAAATGAGCCAAATGAGAGGGAGGTCTCCTGAACACAGGCAGTAGTGCGAGGAGCCTGGGGCTGCCACAGGCTGCACACAGTATGTGCCACATACTGCCACAGTGTATAGGGCAAGAGACGCCACTGCTGCTGCAGAGGCATAGGGCAATGGCCAGAAGGGGACGTGGAGGACACCAGCTGCAGGCTCAAAAGCTTGGACTGCACCTCATGGGCAATGAGGGTGAAGAAGGCTTTCCTTTTTCAGTGATGGAGGGGCAGGGAAGATTTTTTTTTTTTTTCCTGAGGCAGGGCCTCACTCCTGGCTGGAGGGCCGTGGTTGATCATAGCCCACTGTAACTTCGACCTCTGGGCTCAAGCTATCTCTCCACCTCAGAGCCACCCCAGTAGCTGGGACCACAGGCATGCACCATCCTGCCCAGCTAATTTTTGTATTTTTTATAGAGAGGGGGTTTCGCCATGTTGGCCAGGCTGGTCTCAAACTCCTGGGCTCAAGTGATCTGCCTGCTTTGGCCTCCCAAAGTTTTGGGATTATAGGCGTGACCTACTGATCTACTGACCTACTGACCTCTGTGTTTAAAAACACAGAGCTGATCTGTGTTTTTAAAAGAACATTCTGGCAGCTGTGTGGACGATGGCGTCCAGCTCTCCCTAGCTAGGCCATCAGTTCTAGAGAGCTCCTGGAACCCTGCAGCACAGTGCCTGGGAAGGCAGCGTGATTGTGCCTATAAAGGAGCCCTGCTGCCCACTGAGAGACATCGGGAAACTTCTCTGAAGTGCACTCTACCGAATTCTCACACATTAATTAGCACCCAGTGACCAGGGACTATTATTTCTGGGTGATTTTCTTTCCCGTCGGACTCTTTCGTTTCCCAAATTTGCAGTCTTTTCCTCTGTCCTGTAAACAGCTGCCCCTCCTCCTCCTCCAGCTGCCCCACATGCACATCTGAAAGCAGGAGGCCTGACCTCCATTAATTAAATGTGCCATTAAAAATTAAATAACGTGAGTAAGAAGGTGTGAGTGTTATCTCCATGGGTTTCCAAAGTCACAGTGTTTCTTCAATTACTTCCCGAGCAGTTTTCATATTTCATACTGTCTGATTTCTCCAAGGGCCTGGATCTGTGAGATCAAAAGCAAGGGTGAGGGTGAGGGAAGCATGGTGAGGAGGCCAGGGAGGAGAAGATGACAAAATATATCTGAGCAGAAGAGATCACCTGGCAGCCCCTGCCCCAAAGCCAGAATCCAGGTGCAGGGCGGGAGGGAGGAGGACATGGGGCCGAGGTCTGAGGGGAAGCCCCATAACTGTAGAGCAGCATGGGACCAGTGCATTAAGGTGTGTGTAATCACAGATGTGAAGACAACAGAGTCTAATCTGTGGAGGTTGGGGAGAGCAACTTTTGAACCGGAGCCCTGAAAGACACCCCCCACCCACCTCCCGAGTTAAGAGCAGTCATTCACAGCCTACGGCGTGCACAGGCTACGCTGGGCGCCATAGGAGAGAAAGAGCCTAAAAGGGTTACAACACTTGAGGATTTACGGCTAATAGCAAAGAAAGAACCAAGGTCTCAGGAGCAGTCCAAGAACAGAGCGGCAGCACAGGGCAGCAGCAACGTGTGCACACCATGGTCAGACTGCCTGTGCAGGGTCAGGACCCACCTCTTCCGGGTGTGTAACCACAGGCAAGGGTCAAGACCTCTGGGTCTGTTTCTTCAGCTTCTTATCTGTAAAATGACAACAATGACAGAACTTCCTTTCTGCAGTTTTGTGGGAATCGAATGAAAATGCGTATAAAATGCTTAGAACAGTGCCTGGCACAAAGTAAATATTCAATACATGTTTTAATAACTAAACCTCTCCTACTCAAATGCATAAAAACCAATCAAGTATAATATATATTTGGAAGAGAGATCTGAGAGTATCAGAAGAGTGAAGTCTCCTTGGGGATGTAAACTCCACACAGATAGGGACTTTAGCTTGTTTTGTTCACTAACCTATCCCCAGAGCCTATAACAGTGCCTGGCAGACAGCAGGCCCTCAATATAAAGTTGAGTAAATGGACATAGGGGTCAGAACCACTACAGAAAATCCTAGAAGATAATCCCACTTGAGAATATCTGAAAAGATGATCAGGACCTAGTCATTTATAGAGTTAATCAAGAAAGTTTGCTGATTCCCACTATTCCCACTCTGTGCCAGGAGGCCCTGCTCTAGGGGAGCTGATAGGCTGGGGTGGAAGCCAGCTGAGGGTAGCACAGAATCCGACCAAAGCACAGAGGAGGCTGAGGGTGGGGCCAAGATGGCTGGGAGGGAGTGAGAATCTGGAACCTGGAACCTTTCCCACAAAGTGAGAACATTTCTCCAAATGCTTTGGGAGAATGCAGGAGCCAACAGTCACTGACTATGCTCTGCTCCCGCTAGCAATGTATTCAAAACTTCAATCAAACAGGGATATATCCACTCACAAGGTTCGAAAGCCCTCCTCAGGCCAGGCACTGAAGCAGAGACTTTCCAACAGGTCAACTCCTGGCAAGCTAAAAGCAGTATTTCATGGTAAGAAATACCACCCCTTTGACAGATGAAGAAACCGAGGTTCAGCAAGGCAAAGGGTCCTACTCTGGGTGTCAAAACTTCAAGCAAAACAACAGGATCCGAGGACAGGCCTGGTGGCTTTCCACACAGTGTCAAGCCTTCTATTCTACCAAGCTGTCCCTTGGGAAGAAAAATAACAAACCAAAGGCCATGCAGATGCCAGCACATGGTTCCATGTAGAAAAATGTGCAGCCTAGGATCCTGCTGCCCAGAGCAAGGGAGAGATTCCCAGCAAAATTAGTGCAGGTGGGAAAAGGGCCAAGGGTTGACAATGCAAGTAAATCCCAGAAATCTGAGAGGAACAGATTGAAGACAGGAGAGCCCTATGCCAAGATGCTGTCAACATGGCCAAACGCTGGTCATCTGGTGAGATTTGGAACTTAACAGCCTAATTATCCAAAGCTTCTCAAAATCCACAGGAACGTTACATTTTAAGGGAAGTGAAGAAAATAAACATATTCAGGATTCGGAGAAAGAGTTTCTGATGTGAAAATAGTAAAAACCACAAGTAAGTGAGAAATGAACACAAATCTTTTTAAAAAGGTCCAAATAATCAATATAAAAAATTAAAAGCTCAGGACATGCAGTCAGCTACCCATCCAATGAATGAATGAATGAGAATTTTAATTTTGTTAAGTGGCTGCACATCTGGTACTTGGCAAACTTATGAGGCTAGTCGGCTATGCCCTACTGTGCTGTCATCTGGAGAGGGAGACCCCTCTTTCCTGACTTGCTCTTCACTTACCCAAAACAAGCGTACACAGACCCTGAAGAGATTCAGAGATCTGCCTTGACTGGAGTCAATGCAAAGTCAGCTCAACTGAACCTTCCATGTAACTTGTAATTCCTGAGACCCTAGGTTGCCATCTTTGCCCATTCCCCTTCTTAGCTATCTCAACTCTACCCATTACCTCTGAATTCCCATCGTCAGATGACTTCGTTTCCACCCAAGAGACAATAGCAGCTGCCGCTGGGCATACATACCCCCAGCACTTTCCACCAGGGCCAGGCATGCCTCTGCCCACACCCATAGCCCCTACACCCTCAGAAGAGATGCCCACCAGCCATCTGGGTTCTTTGTTCCAGCATCTACTGTGACATGGATGATGGCCCCCCCTTCCCTGAATGTGCTTCTTCATTGGTCCAGGGAGAAAAATGTCTACCTAGCTTTCAGGAGTGCTGAGGATCCAGTGAATAATAAATGCAAACAGACTGAGCACAGCAGGAACCAAGAGAGGTGAAGTCCTTGCCTTCACAGAGCCAACACTCTGGATATGGAGGGGAAAAAAAACAAAACCACAGCAGGCTAAATAAAGTGAAAAGGAGCAACAAGGTAGGGGTATTGTTTTAAATGATTGGCTAGGGAAGGCTTCTCCCTCCCGCACCCCCGGCTGACACTGGGCAGAAGTCTGAATGATGTGAACAAGAGAAGTCAAGACTGGGAAAAGTCTGGGATGAGACTACCCCCAGTGTAAAGTAGCAAGATGAGCGCAGTCGGAAGGTGTTGGAGGGCGTGAGGCACAGATGCAGGGAGGGCCAGTAGGGTTGGGCCTCAAGCCACAGAGCCCATTCCAGAGTCGGTAGGGAGCCACTGGGCTTAATCAGGGAAAAGACCCCATCTGATGTCCATTCTGGAAGGACTGCTGGCTGCCATGTAATGGCGTTGACTGGGAAGAAAGAGTGGAAGCGGCCGTCACCCTGGAAGCCCGGAGGCGGCTGCAGTGGCCCAGAGAGACGGGTGGGTCATTAGCTGAGGAAGTGTGGAACACCATCTCCACTAGTGGCAGTTCAGAATGAGACAACACCACAGGCTTGGACCTGCTAAGTTTGAAACGTAGAGGAGACAATGGGTAGGGAAGTCAAGAGAGCAGCTGGAGTGGGAGTGAGGTGCTGAGGACGGGCTGGAGTCTAAGACGCAGATCTGATGGCGTCTGTACAGCGTCTACTCAGGAAGGCTTGGCCCTCGTCAGAACTGTGCTCCATCAATGATCTGATCCCACTCGTATTTCCTCTTTCCCTCTGCCAGTCATTCTCCTTCCAGAACTCTCCTGTTACATGCCCTCATCTCTTGGTTCTCGCATCATGTCCCTGATTCCTGCAGTTCTTGAAGTACTGAATACCACTAGCTATCCAGCTCCTGGAGGGCTACCTGTCATTCACCACTGCTTCCTATTCCATGGGTCCCTATCTCAGGCTGCAACCAAATTCAGAGAACCCTATCTCCTTGCTTGTCACCAGACTCCTTCCCTTTCTGTTCCCTGTCACTGCTTTCATTCAGTCTTTATCATCTTATGAGTGGACAAACACAAGGATGCATCTCACACCCCCACCATCCTGGCCACCCTTCTGCTCCATCCCCTGACTGCGGCTATAGGGACAACCCTCCTCTACAGCTCTCAGCTGAGAACTTGCACGGTTCCCCTTGCCTGCAGCATGACATCCAAGATGCCCCCTGTGAGGTCGGGCCCTCTCTGGTAAATAATCTTGGCACTGTCCCCATGGGGGACTGCACTTCTCCAGTAACGCCTTGCTGTTTCCAAGCCTCCATGATGTTCTAGATGTTCTTTCCTCTGCTAATTCTTCCCTGTCTACCCGAGAAACTCCTGTTCATGCTTTGAGACCCAACAACCAGGTCATCTCTGCTGAACAATGTCATTCTTCTCCCAGGCAAAACTAATCATTTCCTTCCCAGTGTGCTGTACCAAGACACTTTTCAGCGGCATTTCCCACTGCAATCATCTGCTGACATGCCTGTCTCCCTGGCTTAGACTGGGACCTGAATGGGCTCAGAGTCAGTTTTTTACCTTGATGGCTTAATGCTTGGCCAACCATGGGTCTGACAGATGCCTGCTTAAAATATGAATGAAGGTGCTGTTTCTTGGCTCATTCTGGATGTGACACATTCCAGACTGTTCTGCCCTCATGACCTCTAGCTTAAGGTACTCAAGTCCACTGCTCCCGCCTCCGGCCTAGCCTCCTGGAGGCAGCAGAGGCAGTCCTAAAAGCCATGCCTCAACACCTCACTTCCTAGCTCAAGCCCCTTCCCTCCTCCACCAGGGCACCCTACCCTTCCCCTTCTAGGCACCTCGTTCTAGGATATCTATTCCATGTCCTATTTCTTAACGCAGCTGGTTGGCTGCCATCTAAACCTTGCTACAGTGTAAACTGCTAATTAGAGTGTTCGTGAGAGTGGCTTTAGGTGAGACCCTCCCAGAAGTACTGGCATTCGTGAGAAGGAAGAGAAAAGATCCCTCTATGTCACTCTCTCTCTGTTGGTGCCATGATGCGGAGTCCAAGGCTTACAGCCGAGTGTTCTAGACCATGCCTCTTCTGGGTCTGTGGCTGAATCTATCATTTCAGTCATTACTGTGGTGTGCATATGCTGCTGCTGCATGTAGTTGTGTGTATATATGTATGTATACACTCACACACACACACAGACTTTGCAAAGAGTAAAGCTACAGATAAGCATAAAGCTGTGTTAATTAGCAATAGCCGCACAGGCTTTTTAACAAGGTGATTCACACTGAATACTAAACAGCAGCCATCAGCCTTTGGGGGAGTGCTGAGTGTCATCCCAGAGATATTTCTCACTGCAAGTGGCCAAGACAAGAGTCTGGGTGGGAATGACCCACCTCTTTGGTGGACTTTGGCAGGAGAGCCCCAGAGGAGACACATACAAAGGGCTTTAGCCTATAGTTTCCTGGAAAGGGCACACACAGGAATTTTTGAAGACTACAGGGCTAACCAAATCTACCCAGTGATTTGTAAGAGGAGGAACTAACCAGGGGTGAGAGGCAGCTCTGTGACACTGTCCCCGTAGGAGACAGTATGAGGGAAGGGTTTGTGTTTTGGTATATAAGATAACAGAAAAAGTGTTCAGAGGAATGGGATTATTCAAGAAAAACTTCATGGAAGAAATGCCTGATCAACAGTTAAAGGCACAAGATCAAAGTTCCATTTAAAGCGATGTGCAAAAACAAATTTTTAAAATTATGCTATGGTATGTGAAAGGTAAATCTCATCCTACCTAGACCCAGGGCCTGCAGATGAGGATGGGATCCCCTGGAGCCAACCTGAGTTCAGGGAGAGGGTTTTAAAGTAGAAAGGAAGGTAGAGAGCTTCAAACGGCTGCAAAGTACAGAACAGCATTTAACCTAGGACAGAAGCCATGTGAGGGCAGACAAGGAGGGAATGCCACAGTGTGCTTGGAGTAAACAGGATCGACAAGGAAATCTACTGCCGTAATCACTCCACTGGCAGGGTGTGGGAGGAGGCAGGGCCGTCCAGCTGGGTGGCATCACTATCTGCACAAAGGCTAGGCAGCCAGCCACGCCTTGGTGCTGCTGGATGGTTGGTTTTTACATTTGCAAAAACATATTCGACTAAATGAATATCTAAAGAGTTTGAAAACAAAATGCATAGCACAACAGACATATTTTTTAAAATTAAGGGACACGAATTTTAATTCTGATTCTGCTACTTCCTAGTGATCTGACCCCTGAATAAGATTGTACAGGGTCTTGATGGTTGTGGATCGCTATGATTCTCTGCAACAGAGTAGAAGAGTAAAAAAATCCAAGGACAACCCAAAATCTGGGAAATCCAAGGTTGGGAGGGAATTCCAGGGTTAAGGGACGTTATGCCCTAAGGATCCAGTGCGGCTGCTCAGACTGAAGGCGGGGGTGGTTCTCTGCATCAGATCTACAGACACTGTGCATTTGGGCCAAGCAGGCATTAACAGATGCTTCTGCTCTTTGTGCTGATCCTAGAGTTCCGCTTTCAGGTAGAGTGTGGAGGGAAGGCTGGACAAGGCACTGCACTCAGCGTTTCTCAGTGTTGGAGATGCTCAACCCTCCTGACAGTGGCCAGCCACACTCCTGAGAGCAGGCCCCAGTTCCCCTCAGAATACCCCGAGGAGATGGCCGTGCCCCCAGGCAGGCAGCTACAAGCATGCCTCCTGACCTCCCTTCACAGGAAACTCACCACCGACTCCTGACTTAATTTCTGCCTGCTCAGTCTTTGGCAGTATGGCAGTATACAGCCTTGCTACTCAAAAGATGTCTTCCATGCCAGCAGCACCAACACGGCCAGGAAGCCTGTTGCAAATGCAGAATCTCTCAGACCCTTCTCCACACCTGCTTTTTACAAGCCTGCAGGTGGTCCACGTGTGTGAGCTCTGAGGAGCACTGGGTGTGCAGAAGGGAGGCCTCTAGGGGTCTTGGTTCCAAGCACTACAGTGATTTTTTTTTTTTTTTTTTAAGATACAGTCTTGCTCTGTCACCCAGGCTGGAGTGCAGTGGCATGATCTCAGCTCACTGCAACCTCTGCCTCCTGGGTTCACGCCATTCTACTGCCTCAGCCTCCTGAGTAGCTGTGACTACAGGCACCTGCCACCATGCCCAGCTACTTTTTTTGTATTTTTAGTAGAGACGGGGTTTCACCATGTTAGCCAGGATGGTCTCAATTTCCTGACCTCGTGATCCACCCACCTCAGCCTCCCAAAGTGCTGGGATTACAGGCTTGAGCCACCGCACCCAGCCTACATTGATTTTTTTAAAATATGAATGTCCTTGGTTGGGTCTTGCTCTCCTCTTCCTAAGAGTCCTTCTATCCTTCATGTATCTGCAGTTCCCACTGGGCTCTGGAAGACAGCCATGCTGTGGCCCTCGACTCTAGGCCAGCAGTCCCCAACCCTGGCTGTGCAGTGGCAATACCTGAGCCGCTGTTACACGTTCTGCCTGAGCCCACCCCATACCACAGAGACCCTGATTACTGGTCTAGGGTGTGCCTTAGGCATCAGTATATTACAGAAGCTCCCCCAAGATATTCTAATGTGCAGCTTATGTTGAGAATCATTGTTGTAAGGTCAGGGAATCTGGAATTTAAACTGGAGACCTGAGTTTAAATCCTGGATTCTCCACTCACTAGTTTTATGCCTTAGGATGAATTACTTAACCTGCATGTTCCTGTTTCCTCATCTAACAAATGAGGGCAGTAGGAGTAGCTACCCAGTAGATCTGTTCCTTCCCTCAGAGGAATACTAAAGGATTAGACAATGCAGGAGGAAAGCTTAGTACAATGCCAGGCAGTGCAACAAGCACTCAATAAGTGACAGTAGCTACTGGCACCACTTTCACACGTGTGGTCACAAAGGAGAACCGTGACCCTCTAGTTATCATGACACTGTTGAGTCTTCTCTTACTAGCACCACCCTTCCTCACATGGCATAATTTCAAATGTTTCCCAAATCCTGCTTGCACTCTTTGAAAAGAGCCTCAACTGATCTATGTTCCAGAATGAAATATAAATCTAAGATGTAGTCTGAGCAGGACTTTATCATACGTATTATACTTTCAGAGACACTCTTAGACTGCATTTGGATGGTTCCATTGGAGTCAATTCCTGTTGGTGGCCTCTTTAGCATCCATTCCTTTTCTCCCTCTCTGATAGCTCCCACCTCCCGTGGGGAATCCATGTACTTCTAGGGAAGTGGACTACAGCCCCAGATCCACAGGTGGCAGGATGCGACTGAGGTCAGGCCAACTAGTGCATTCCAGTGCCCTGGCCACAGGACTGATGAGTAACTAAGGTGGTCCAGTCAGGATGAGTGAAACTTAGGACGACTGCCAGGAAATTCTGAGACACAGACAGCGTCTCCTATCAGAGGAGGGCAAAACTAAGAGTCAGAGAAATGAGCAGTTTATGGGTGAAGCCGACCATGTAGGCTATACCACCCTGGGTCTCCTGTTACATGTTTCTTAGCCAGTAAGTTAGTCAGAGTTAGCCTTTTCCTTCTCGAAGCTGACGGTATGCATCACCACTTGCCCCTATGAAGCTGTTTCAGCACCTGCTCTGTGCCAAGTGCTGTGCTGGTGATACACTTCGGATCTCTGTCCCTGCCAAATATCACGTCAACATCTCCCCAGTGTTGGAGGTGGGGCCTGGGGGCTGTTTGCATCATGAAGGTGGATCCCCCATGAATGGCTTAGTGCCATCCCCTTGGTGATGAGTGAGGTCAGGCAAGATCCAGTTTTTTAAAAGTGTGTCGCACCTGGCCAGGCGTCATGGCTCACACCTGTAATCCCAGCACTCTGGGAGGCTGAGATGGGCGGATCACCTGGTTCGGGTGTTCAAGACCAGCCTGACCAACATGGAGAAAACCCATCTCTGCTAAAAATACAAAATTAGCCAGGCATGGTGGCACATGCCTGTAATCCCAGCTACTCGGGAGGCTGAGGCAGGAGAATCACTTGAATCCGGGAGGCGGAGTTTACAGTGAGCTGAGATCGTACCATTGCACTTCAGCCTGGGCAACAAGAGTGAAACTCTGTCTAAAAAAAAGTGTGTCACATCTCCCTTCCTTCTCTCTTGCTCCTGCTCCAGCCATGTGAGACACCTACTCCCCATTCGCCTTCTGCCATGATTGGAAGTTTCCTGAGGTATTCCCAGAAACAGATGCTAGCACTGTGCTTCCTGTACAGCCGGCAGAACCGTGAGCCAATTAAACCTCTTTTCTTTATTAATTACCCAGCCTCAGGTATTTCTTTATAGCAATGCAAGAATGGCCTAACGCAGAAAGTTGAGTGACTTACAAACAGTGCCTCCTTTGATTCTCACAACACTGGAAAGGTAGGTGTCACTCCATTTGACAGGCGATATACGCCAGGCTCAGAAAAGTCAACTGACCTGCCCAGGACATAAAGGTAGGAAGTAAAAAGGCTAGGGTTAAGATCTGGTCTTCCACAACAAAAAAAGAGAATTTTAGACCAATATCCCTGATGAACATCGATGCAAAAATCCTCAATAAAATACTGGCAAACCGGATTCAGCAGCAC
>NW_012116377.1:6594061-6657295 GCF_000951035.1 Colobus angolensis palliatus
GGAGTTATACCTGATATAAATGATGAATTGATGGGTGCTGACGAGTTGATGGGTGCAGCACACCAACATGGCACAAGTATACATATGTAACAAACCTGCAAGTTATGCACATGTACCCTAGAACTTAAAGTACAATAATAAAAAAAAATAAAAAAAATAAAAAAAAAAAGATCTGGTCTCCAACTCCGTATCACACTGAGCTTAATGTCAAGGAAAACTCCCAAGGTCTTTTCCGTTCACGTTGCTACACACTACATGTACAGTGAGCTTTCTGGGATATAGCAAAAGAGCCCAATACTTTTTCCTGTCAAATTTCAACACAAAAAAATTAAAAAACATACAATTTAACAAATCAGATCTGGTGAGATTGTGGGAGACTGACTTATCACTGTGACAATCAGGACACTGCTGGTTTTAAGTAACAGACAACTAGAATCAAAGTGGTCTGATCAGCTCAAGGGAATTATTGGCTCTCACAACTTTAACATCCAGTGGTGCTGTACAGATCAAGTGGCTACATGAGATCACCACAAATTTGGTGATTTCCATCTCCTGGCTCTGCCTTCTTCAGGTCAGGCTCATGCCAAGCATGGTTTTCCTCTCGGTTGCACTGCTGAGGGCTGCAGCAGGAGGACAAAGTGTCCCTTTCCAATGCGCTATGGAAGGGCACCCTCAAGACCAGGAAAGGTGAATGGATGAAACAAAAAAGAGCTGTGCTCTCTGAAGCCCAAGGGATTATTTCTCCCAGGTCCCCAAACTTCTCTTCTGTCTTCTGGGTGGGCTGTGTCATCTAAAGCAACCACGATAGACATGAGGATGGTGTATGTACATCAACATCAGTGACTTGGAGAACGCATTAGAATTAGCATTGGGTTCATCTCACTCAGAAACGCATGGGCTATATGAATAGAAAAGGAAGGTTTCCAAACGAAAATCCAGATACTGACACCGAAGAAAGGAAAATGGATTCCAGGCAGCCCAATACTGCAAATGTCTTTGATGGTCATTCAACACATTTACTACCCATCCAAGCTTTGGAAAATTTTGCAAATTTGATGAGTAGGTTTCTTCATCTTTATCTAAATCATAATCAAAACAATGATCAGGATAGGAATAAGGAAAACTCTGTGGGTTAACGTTGATGTGTTTCTTAGCATTTTTCCAATATGGTAATTAAACCTATCACACAACCTGGGCATCTCAACATTTAGCCACCTGGCCCAGAACAATGTCATCAGATCCCACCAAACACTGCACAGAAAGGCAGTTACAGTAAGCTTGAGCTACATAGTCTACTCTTTTAGACATCACCGAAGAAAACAATGTTTGCCCGAGACCCTCAGAGTCAGTGGTGGCATCCAGGGCCTCACAACTGCCTGTGGCAACCAAATGCCCCACAGGCCCTCAACACATGTACATTTGATGTACTTACTACTTCTCATCTTGCTAATTTCCTCCTTTTAATATTTACTGAGGTGAAGTTCACATAACATAAATTTAACCATTTTAAAGTGAATATTTCAGTGGCATTTAATAAATTCACAGCCAGGCATGGTGGGTCACATGCATAATCTCAGCACTTTGGGAGGCTGAGGAGGGCAGATCATCTGAGGTCAGGACTTTGAGACCAGCCTGGCCAACATGGCGAAACCCCATCTCTACTAAAAATACAAAAACTGGCTGGGCGTGGTGATGAGTGCCTATAATCCCAGCTACTTGGGAGGCTGAGACTGGAGAATCACTTGAACCTGGGAGGCAGACATTGCAGTGAGCTGAGATTGCACCATTGCACTCCAGCCTCAGCAATAAGAGCAAAAATCCATCTCAAAAAAATTAAAAAGTAAATTAATTAATTAATTCACCACCAATGCCTCTATCCACTTCCAACATATCATTCCATACAAAACCCCTTATCTCCCTGTTTTCCTTTCCAGTCCCCATGTCTCCTCTATGCCCCAGCTGGCCAGATGCGTGTCCAGCGCCGTGCCTGGCACAACTCAGGTGCTCAGTAAACAAGTAACCGTGTCTATTCCTGGTGACTTCCCAGCTGGGAAATAAAGGGAAGCCCAGAGGGGCAAGCAAATAGCAAAACAAAACAATTCCCAAGTTTTAATGTTCAGCTTTACTGGGGAAGAGCAGGCGGACCTCATTCCCAGCCTGACTTTGGAAGGACAGTTCAGGGGGTGCGAGCTGGGCTGGCGGCAGGGTGCTGATCTTGCACCGGGTCCTGTGGACCTGAAGGGCCCCACCCACAGCTGCTGAGCCTGTGAAAACTCTAAAAGAGAAGGAGGCCACTGCCAATCAGCAGAGCACAGTATTCGCGAGACAGGTTTTGCGGGGCCTCTCCACGCATCAGGGTGGTCCTCATGGCGACGCTGCGGGAGTTTCCATGATCCCCACTTCACAGGCAGAGGCCGAGAATGAAAGACTCATCTAGGGCCACAATCCCACTTGGTAGAAAACCCAGGACTGTCCACATGCAGAGGGCTCCTATGCTGGGGTGTACATGCCCATAAGGTGCCAGGCAGCTGGAGGGAAGGGACAGGGAAGGGAAGAGCATTCCAGGCAGAGCAAATGGGGAGCCAAAGGGCCTAGGGGGACAAACTGAAAAACGGGGCTAGAGGCTCAAAGTGCCACTGCAAGTGATCTCATTAAATCCTATCAGCCAGAGAAGGCTGGGAACATCATCTCCTTTTTATAGCTGAGAAAACAGGTTCAGAGAGATGAAGAATGTTGTTCGAGGTCACAAAGCCAGTGAGTAGTGGAGGAAAAATTTAAACCCAGGTCTGTCTGACTCCCAAAACCACGAACTGCCTACACTTTCTGCATCAGACAATAGGGAATAAAAAAAAGTCCTTCAGTAAAAAGCTAGTAAGAAATAGGCACAGGATAAAATCAGATGAAAAAGCAGGTTTGCTCTGTTAATAATGTCCTAGTTAAAAGAGTAACACCCTGTTTCCAGCACATTAACCCACAGCATCACCACTATATTAATCCAAAAGAAGAAAAATCTTTCAGAGTCGTTATCTATTGATACCACGGCATGCTTGTGAAGAGAACCTTGTCCGTGGTCATAGTACTCAGAGATACAAAGAGGATTAATGGTTCCTGAAATGCAGCCAGTCTCGATGAATAGAGATGCTAGCCCTGCTGCAGCAGCAGCGTCTGTGGGACCCTGGGGAGTATGCGCCAGCTGGGGGACCCTGTCAGCGCAGCTCTCTCTCCCCGAACAGCACAGGCTGCACATCAGGACCCCACACTGATGCTCTGCCCCTCATCCCTTCCTTTCAGCTCCCATCTGACTCTCCACACCTCGTCCATGTTGGGGAGTCTATGCTGATGCACTCTGGCAGGTTAAGGTCCTCACTGGTAACTTGGACTACAGCAGTAGGAGGTGTTCCTTCAAACTGAAAGGATGGGACAGGGAAAATGCAGAAAAGCGAGGTCCTGGGAAAGAAGTCTCAGGAGGTGAGGGTCCATCTCCACCACTCACCGTTTCCCTCTCTAGCCCTCATGTCTCCTTTGTGCTCCAGATGGCTGAACTGGAGCATCATGCATGAGTCCACATACCCTTCGAGGGTCTGCTAGCCCACTCCTGCCACTCCAGAGGTTGACATCTAAGGAAACATGTCTCATATGAGAGGCCCCTGAACTCCTCACTTCAGCTGATCTGATCACAGGGCAGCAGATCCACAGCCGGGTTGATCAGGTATGAGAAGAGAAGCTGGGCCAAGCAGATTTCCTTTGGGAATAGACAAAGAAGTGAGTGGCCAATTGGCAATGGAGGTAAGGCAAGAGGAAGTCACCGGAGGGATTGGGGCTGAGGTCGACAAAAGATGAAAGTAACTCTGAGAGACCAGAAAAAGCAGATGGGTTATGTGGAGACCGAGCAGCAGGGAGCAAATACAGCTAAGCACAGAGAGGGCAGAGACCTGGCCAGAAGCTGTCCAGGGCCCTGCCACCTCCTGGTTCTGGGCTAGGTACATCTTTAAGATAAAGTTCATTTTATTGAGAAGACTACCCCAATCTAAAGTACTTTTTGACAAAGTCCCAAAGAGCAGAGGAGAGAGAACATATGCCCTCCAGGGTGTAGGGGTTAAAGCTTGAAGTTGCCCAAGGCAAGGGAAGATAAAATTGCTTTGAAATTGCTTGTTTTATCTTGAAAAGTAACTTGACTTTTCCATGCTATTTCATAATATCAATGTTTGCTTTAATATAAAAATAGCATCTCTCCCCTCAAAGCTTCATGTAAAACTGACGTTCCAGGAAGATGTGCCCTTCCTAGGCTGTGGTTTCACATCTTCCACCCTGGCAAATGAATAGGCAACCCTGGGGGGCACAGAGACCCCGGGGTGGGACTTGGTGAGCCAGAACATCTCTCAGAGCCCTCCCAGCTCTCACTGGCACACCGTGAGCCAGAGGCTTGGCAGTGAATAAACACCCTGTCCTTCGGTGCGGCAGAGGCAAGAGGTCTCATCTCTGATCCATCTTCTGTATGGCAAGCAGGCAGCCACACACAGCAGCTGCCCTAAGGCCTTTTAGAAGGCTTTCGCTCATGCCTATTCCTACCAACCTAAGCCACATGGCAGGATGCCAGAAGGAACTGGAAGGGGTGGGGGATGGGGTCAGCAAACACAGCAAAGGAACAAGTTTGGGGCCAGCAGGAGTCACACCCTCCTGCAACCAGCTCTGTTTCCATGCCTAAAAAGAACTACAAAGGGACACATACAAAATCTAGCGATTTCTAGGAAAACGCTTGTTCTCCAAATAATGGGTGTTTGGTTCTGTTGCTCAAGACAGAGGGCCTTTCACTGGAACTTGAACACAAATTTCTACTGGCCCAAATGACATTTCCACCCAAGTATCTTGTGAACTCAACTTCAGTGTGTGCAGAGGGCTATTATTTCCTCTCTCTAGTCCTCCCTCTTTTCTCCTGCTGCAAATAGCCTAGAATGATGGACACAGATGCTGCTGCTGATGAAATGCAGCCAACCAGTAATGGTCATTCCTGTCTGTCACCCCAGCACCCAGCCCCTCATGAAGCTCTTCCTTCTAAATAGCTCTCAGAGGAATACTTTCCTTCCACTAACTCACTGTGCCCTCCAGCAAGTCACCTCACCATTTCAGGTTCTAGCAAAATGAGGCAATTAGATCACACTGATTTGAAGGTTCCTTTCAGCTTGAAGAATCTATGATTTTAGCTATGCAACCATTAGCAAGAATGAGAAAGGTTTATTATGATTTTAGTTATGCAACCATTAGCAAGAATGAGAAAGGTTTATATATACAACAGAGAAAGAACTGCAAGACATATTATTAAGGTGAAAAAAGCAAGCTACAGAACAATATCATGTGATTTCATTTGGGTAAAGTATACGCTTGAATATGCATTACAAATTTCTGAAAGGATACGTAAGAAAGTGTTAATAGTGGCTACTCTCTCTGGTGAGTGGGATAAGGGGTTGGCAGAAAAAAGGTGTTCAATCTTGCATTGACTGAAATGTTTTACCATGTACACAGAGGTGAATGGAAAGCACATTTTGTTGCACGTGTCTTTGCAGTGCCTCCAGATATCTGCTGTCGCACACACTGGAAGGACAACTGCAGTGCTGCTCCCGCCGCAGCTGTATGGCCCAGTCTGTGATCCCTCCAGACCTCCTTTATGTGCCCAACACCACCCCTTCACCAGCCTCCTGCTCCGTCTGCTGAGAGCTCACACTCAGTCTGCCTCCCACCGCCATGGGTGTGTGCTGACGCTGGCTGGATGGCCTGTTGGGTATCCTGCGCGGTGCTGAGGGTTGAGCACACACCGAGGAAGAAATGGGCCCTGTCCCTGAGGAGCATCTAGTCTGGAACAGAACTCCTCTCCCCTACTGCTTCCTGTCTTCCAAATGCCGCTCCCATCCATCCTGTTCCATGCACAACAGCATCCAGCATTCCATGCCCCTTTCTCCATATGTTTAATGTCTGTCCTTTGTCTTGGAAAGGCCTGAGTTCTTCAAGAGCCTCAAGTGGCCCCTTAGAACAGAGAACCTGCTTCACAAAGACCCTTGTGCGCCTTTAGGAGACCCCTGGGCTCCTGGCAAAAACTGAGGAAGGACCAGCCCCCAAGGGGCAGCACGTCACTTTTTTGGGCCTTCACTGGGCAGTGCCAGGTTGTATCTAAGAAAAACACATGGCCTCAAGCAAAGGGAGGGGGGGACATTGGGTGTGCCATGGGGCATCTCAGGAAAAGGGTTTGAAATGTTACCATGACACAGCTGCCTCCCAGCTAGAGGAAGGACAATCACAAAGGTGAGGAAAACACAAAAACCTAACTGGGTAACAGCCAAGCACAGCCTCCTAAATGCACCTGGTTCTTCTGGGTGGAGCCCTGGAGGTGTGTTTGCAGCCCTCTCAGCAGCACACCGCCTGCCTAGGGCAGGGCCATCTCGAAGCCCAGCTGCCAGTCACCATCCCTTCTGGGGTTAGGGGCACCAGCACATCTAATGCACATCCCCCAGGAGTTGGCTGCTTCTCCCACAGCTTTCAGGCACCTGTTTTTGGGTGGCCTCTCTTCCAGGCCTAGGAGCAGGGTTGCACAGGACACCCAGGATAGTCAATGCATCTGTACTCTGCTGAAGGGGTCTGGCCCAACCAAGCCACGCTTTAATTATCTCCCCTTAGCAGGGTTCAGTGTTTCTCCCCAGGTAGAGCCCTGCTGGCTATGGGGGTTCCTTTCATAGGCAAATTTCCCTATAGACTGAACCCCTGAATCTGGAGCCTCGCTATCATTGCACTGTCATTTTATCTTTTGTAATAAAGGACTAGGACTCATTGGATTAATGGCTTTTATCACAATTCCTGAGAAAGAAATGGAAACTATTAGCCATGTTCAATGTCTGTCTTGACCTCATTCAAGGAGGCCAGAGCACTGGTGGCAAGGTCGCCAATTCCCACAGGGCTAGACAAAGTAGAGAATACGAATGAGTCACTTAGGGCTATAAGACACCTCAATGACAGAGTGGAGAGAAAAAACCTGCTATCCTCAGGAATCCAAATAATTATATACTGTTCTACTCAAAGCCTAGAGATC
Source organism: Colobus angolensis palliatus (assembly GCF_000951035.1). Lineage (NCBI taxonomy): Eukaryota > Metazoa > Chordata > Mammalia > Primates > Cercopithecidae > Colobus > Colobus angolensis. The sequence continues at coordinate 6,601,137 of NW_012116377.1, forward strand.
ACTCAATTAAAAATAAATCAGCGGGCTGGGCGTGGTGGCTCATGCCTGTAATCCCAGCACTTTGGGAGGCCAGCCGAGACGGCAGATCTTGAGGCCAGGAGTTCAAAACCAGCATGGCAAAACCCCATCTCTACTGAAAATAAATTACTGTGCATAATAGCGGGTCCCTGTAATCCCAGCTACTTGGGAGGCTGAGGCAAGAGAATCATTTGAACGCAGGTGGCAGAGCTTGCAGTGAGCTGAGATTGCGCCACTGCACTCCAGCCTGGGAGACAGAGCAAGACTGTCTCAAAAAAAAAAAAAAAAAAAAAAAAAAGGAATCAGCTGAAGAGACTTTCAGGAAATAAGAGCTATTTGAGAAAAGGAAATCACGCCTAGTCAGCACCACTTTCACCTGAGACAGACATAATGGCAGGCAGAAGTGCCAGGCAAGGCATGGGTGCACTGTGTTACAGCGGAGGAGCTGCATTTGCTTTTAGGCCTCAAATCTAAGAGGAACAGAATATGCCAGTTCCTCAGGAGTTTCTAAACTCATATCTCATATGGAAATGAGAGTAAGGGAATACAGTCTAGAGAAGGGGGGCTTTATGCAGAGAAGGAAAGGGGCACAAATGCCATCTTCAGGGTCTTGAAAGCTGGATGTGGGCTAGGGATCGACCTGTGTGCCCGTGGAGGGCAGAAGTAAAGCCATGTAGCAGGAATTTCAGGGGTGCCCAATGCTGAAGCAGCTCTAAGTCTCAGGGCTGTAGGCAAAGAAAGGAACTACACTGTGAAGTTGTGAGCACCCTACGGCAGGAAAGACCAAGGTGAGGAGCCATTTATTGGGGATGCTGTGGAAGAATGTTCTGGATAGAGTCGGGGGCTGGGCTGGATGACATGCATGGATTAGAAACCCAGCTGGGTTACAATGTTTTCCATGGCTGTTGTTTGAGGTTTTGCAGTCTCTTTAAGTCATAGTGCCTTAACTGAAGAACAACCAGCTCTTATGAGAGGGACACCAGGCCTGTACAAGCACGGGACTCAGTGTTGGAGCTGAGCCCACCCAGGCTGGCGCTGAAAGGGCCATAATGACATCCTCCAGAGGAGGAGCTGCAGTAGGCACAGAGGATCCCCCCGGTGTCTTGCTCAGAGCTGAGGCTTTGGGTCCCCATGAGAAAAACCATGCAACACGTAGGCTGTGAGACACTCTTGCTGGCACGTGCCTGGACCAAGGCCCCTGCGATGTCTGTCACAGGCTGCACAGGATGCTTCTCCTGGACACTCCAGCTCAGTGACAAGCACAGGTGCTTCCCAAAAGCCGGTGGCTTAGATTTCATTACCCCAGAACACGGGGCCACCGTCACAGCTCTGGAACACAGCTAGTTCCAACTAACATGCCGCCTGCCACACCAGCCTTTCTTCTCTCTCCCCACACCCAGTGGTTCAAGCCAGGAGCCTAAGGCTGCCCTTGATCAAGCTCTGTCTTACTTAACCCCTCAAGCCCATCAGTAAGGCGTCATTACCCCAAACACATTTCAAGCCCAAGCACTTCTCACAACCCCACTCCCTCAACCCTGGTTCCAGCTGCCCCGTTTCACATGGGATGGCTGAACAGCCACCTCCTAATGGATCTTCTAGGTTCCAGACTCACCCTATTGGCTTACCCTCCTCAAGGTAGCTGCAGCCATCTTCCCAAAGTGCAAAGTCACATCTGCTTCTCATCCCTGTGGGATGACCATGGAACTGCCTCCTGGCCCCTACTGAGGCCTATCTAATACGGCCCTCCTGCCCCTCACTGGCCTCACCCCTGCCGCCCCTCTCCCACTAGACACCTGGTGCACCGGCCATCCCCCTGCCCTGTAAACCTGCAGATGCATTTCCACCTCAAAGCCCTGCCGTCAGCTCTGCCTTCTGCTCAAGGATCTTCCCAGAGCTTGGATCCAGATCTACCCCTCGATCGCTTCCATGACTGCCACCTCCACATTCAGGTCTCAAGTGTCACTTGCTTAGGGAGGCTCCACAGGACCAGCTAACGCAACCCCCAGGCCTTTCCGACATGGTATACTTGGGCTGCAGCACCCCACCAGCACCTGACACGTCTCCACAGCATGCTGGTCTACTGGCTGTTTCCCTACTAGGGTATGTCCTGGGGAGGAAACAATGTCTTGTTTATTGCTGACTCCCCAGCACCGAGGGCAGTGCCTGGTATATAGTAGCTGCTAAAAAATTCACCCCATCCCAATCTGCCCCCTGGCCAAATTGCAGTCCCACTGGGCACTTCCTAAAAAGTCCCTCACATCCTTTTTCACTGAGAAATTCAGTACCATGTAGCTTCAATGCCTCCCCATCTCCAACATTCCCTCCCCACTCCCTGGGGAACCCCAGTCAAAGTGAGACACTGTGCCTTGGAGGGAAGCACCATAGTCCTGAGGTGGACTAGGGACAGAAACAGGCTGAGAACCGCTGCTCAGAAATACATCTGGAAAAAATCAAGCCACTGAAGGTGTTACTTATTAAGTTACACAAATAATCATAAAATCTTACAATGTTGTTTTAGTAGGGTTCTTAGAGGACATCTAGCACAGTGTTTTTTAAATTTAGGCTAAAGAACTGTTGTTCAAGTGGACTCTTACTCAGAAGCCCCACAACTACAGAAATGCAAGCACTGCTGCTTTGTGTATATGACACAGAGCCCAGTCCCTATTCTCATCTCCAACCTCCCCTCCTGACTCTGTCCCCCAGGGGCCTCACAGAGTCCTGGGGCTGTACAGGCACAGTCCATCAGAGGGTCTGATGGAACTAACCCAATATGCCTGTTTTTAGGTGGGACACTGCAGCCCTCTCCCAACACCCCCCCTCTAACCGAAAACCAAGGGACCTCGTGTGCCTGTGTCACCGAGCCTTGCAGGACCACAGCAGTCAGCAATGGGGGCTAGAGCTGGCTCCAGGCCCTACCCATTCATGAGGGACATGTGCATGCTTGGGAAGTGGCTGAGCCTCCAGCCCTTGTTCAGCTATTGATGATTTCTGCAAAATGCTGACAACTCCCGGCTTCACCTACCACCAGCAGGACTCCTCTCAGCCACACAGGAAACCCACCCACTTTCCAGGTGGCTGGCACATAGTCTAGGAAGGCCCCGACAGTGAGCTGGAGCACCTTGGAGGTCACCTCAAAGTCCCTCCACCTGGCCCTTTCCACGTGGGCTGTGCCGCCCGCAGGAGAAAGGGTGGCAGTTGTGGTCAGCCTCAGGCCTGGACAAAGAGCCCGCCAATGCTGTCAGCTCAGGGCTGCTGGTTCAGCCCCTTTGATGGTTCCTCTACCCAGGGTACCAACAAACCACAAATGCAGGAGCAGGGTCCACCCCCATACCTCCCTGCTGGAGCACTTTCTGCGGACCTAGTCGGAGACTGCAGACCAGGCACCAGGCCATCTTCTGGGGTTGCTGTGGCAACAGGCTCCTTCACATAAATAATATTCCTGACACTCACGGAGTCCCCAGCTCTAGAGACTCTGGGAAGGAAGTGTAAAAAGGCAGAGGGAAAGAAAGATGTGCAGTGGTGGTATACAAGAATACCCTGCAGCAAGGATCCCTGAATCATAAAGGCGATGGCAGCCAGGAACACGGGGGCCCAGGTGGCTGGAGAGTGTGGCCACTGTGCACAGAGGCAAGTGTGATGGGCACAGTCTGCTCCTGTAGGCACCTGCCAGCCAGTGGCTCAGCAGGAGCTGGGTGGAGCTGCGCAGCCCTGGTGGGTGCTGAGGAGCCCGAGTACCAAGGGCGCCAGGTTGCTGAACTGCCAAGCCCAGAGCATGTCACCCCTTCTAGGCTAGGGTACAGCATGGAAGTGACTGATGTGTGGACTCCGCAGCGCCTCATGCTCTGCAGGTATGTAGGCACAGGATGCTGGTCTGCAGCCTCCAGGGCAGCCCTTCTCAGTGACACATCAGTCACCTGGTACTGTGGCCCCAGCTCCTACCACTACCTTCAGGCTGAAGACCATGCCCCTCAGTGCCCTCAGAAGCCTTGCCCTGGGCTCCTCTCTCGACATCACCTCTGGTGCCCACCAGAGCTGCTTCCCTCTTTCCTAGGCCTTCTAGTCTACCCTGACCCCACCACCTCCTTCAAGAAGCCTCCAAGGACCCAACTGAGCTGGGCAGCCACCTGGGGCTTTCTGCAGTTCCCCACACCAACCCGTGCTGGTCACTCACCCACCACTCTCCTGGGGCTCCTAGTACCATACAAGGGACCAGGCCTGTTTTATGTGTCTCCACACCCATATAGAGCTGACCAGAAGTCCTGCTGTGGGGCTAAGCACCACACGTGGGCCTCCCTGTGGCAGGGGTACTGCACAGGGATGAGGGGCTGACTTGCCCACTTTCTCCCCAGAGCAGAAGCCCAGGGGACCCTCACGGTCAGCTCCTCACGCTCACAGGGGCTACCCAGCTCAGCCCCATGTGAAAATGTGGCCATAGGAAAACGAGCACTGCTCCACGGTGGGGGAGCAGGCACACCCGAGTGTGACCAGAGAACAGGTCTATGCTTTGTCTCCACCATCCCTTCCTGTCTACTCACCCGAAGAGGGCTGCCTCCTGTCCCTGGTGAAAACCCGGGGGCCCCAGATGGCTCTTCTGATCATTTTCAGAACACTCTCATCATTTGTCCAGGTGGCCTCCAGAAGCTCCTCCATCTCAGCAGGCAGCAGGTGGGGCACAGCAGGGGGACATCCCTTATTGACCCTAGTGATACTAGCTGGAGTGCAGTGAGTGGCTTGGTGGCTGTCGCATGAGGAGTGGCTAAATGGATAAATATAATTAAGTGCAACAGAAGGGGAATTCTTCATTGTGCCTTAGCTCAGATGTTAGACAACAGAATATGTTTCAAGGGGCTCTTTATCAGCTAGGGCTAGATCCAGCTACAGATAACAGAAAGCCTACAGTAATAGTAGCTCAAACCACATGGAGAGAAAGTCCTTTTCTCTCTACAAAAGAAGCTGAGATGCAGGCAGTCCTGGTGGCATGGTAACCCCAGAGTCTGGAGGGCCTCCAGCTCTTCTGTCTTTCTGCTCTGCCATCCTTGTATGTGGCTTCCCTCCTCAAGGTCGCCTTCCCTTGAGGAGAGGGTACTGGAGATCTCCCTCCCACACCCACACTTTAGTCAGCCAGAGACAGGCAGTAGGCAGAACTCTGGCTGATGGTCCCTCAGCAGCCCCCTGCTCACACATACATGGCTAGAATAAAGTCCTCAGCCACCCTTAGCTGCAGAGAGGCTAGGAAGTGGATATTAGTAGGATTCTTTGCCACCTAAATAAAAGTGGAGCTCTTATCTCAAGGAAAAGAAGAAGAATGGGTGTGGATTTAAGCTGGCAATTAGCATACTCTGGCCAGGCTCCCGATGTTCTGCGTCCGTGATTCTCGTTCAGCAAAAAGGATGCTCCAGCTGGGTGGGCACCATTGACTGCTTGGATGCCTTCCTGGGTAGTCCCTATGCTGTTGCTGGTCCAATGTGGCCCAATGCACGGTGTTTCTGGGAGGCCCCTGGGAAGCAGGGATATCACTTATGTTTTGGTCAGCATCTGGAGTCCCTGAAGGACAGAACAAAGGGTTGATGGGAATAGGAGGCCCAAGTCAGAAAACCTGGGTTTCAGGTCCCAATCCAGCCCAGAGACACTGGGCTACTCGCTGAACTTTTCTGGGGCCCTTTTGGGCCATAACACAGGGCTTGGGGGAGTAAGTCAGATACTCCCGCATGAGAGCCAAGCCAGATCTTCCCACACAAACCTCCACTGGCACCTCCACAGGCAGCTCTAGAACATGCACTGGCTGATAGAAACAATGGCACTAAATCTAAGAAGCCAAGACATCCTTGGAGGAAAAGAAAAATCATGACAATGAAAGTTAGCACTTTTAAAGCACCAATTATGTGCAGGGTCATTAATCCTCACAGCTATGCTATTCAGCAGGAATTATTAATAGCCCCACTCTACAGATTGGGGGAAAAAAAGATGCTCAGCAAGAGTAAGTAGCTTGTCTGAGGTCACATAGTCAATCAAGTGGCACTGCTAAGATTCCCATTCCAGCCTTGCTGACTGTCAGGTGATGGCTTTCCATTCTGCTATGCTGACTCACAGCACAAAGACCAGGAAGACACACAAAGCTCAAACCCACAGCACAGATACAAAAATCTGAAAGACTACAGATAGAGCATTTATCAAACTTTGCTATCAGAAGCAAACGAGTCCTAGTCCAGTGCTAGGTAGCAGCCTATAAAGCCAACGAGCAACCAATGAAAGTAAAAAGGAAACTGCAGTGTTGATGAGACGAGGGGTGAGGGAAGGGTGGAAGAGAAGCTGGGGCTTCTGATGGGGTGGGGCCACTGTGCTGCTAGAATCCACACAGTGAGGCTGAATCCCATCCGACAGGGGCAATGGCCTGGGAAAAGGGCTGGAAAGCTCCTAGGCACCTCGGGCTCCTAGGTTGTAAATGGCAACTTGGAATGAGTTCCAAGGAGGTAGGAGGCCAGGACCCCAGCAGTACACTGCTTCTTCCTTTGATTCCTCTTGGATCCTGATGCCCTTCAGGTTCTAAGCCTATGCGCTCTCTTTGCAGTTGTGAGGGAAACGTATGCTGAGAAGTAGTGAGCAGGCAGGGCTGAACGGCAACGAGGGGAAACAGAGTCACAATGGGAATGTGATTTTTACTGAAATCGATACAATCTAGCAGCCTCCCCTATCTGTGACTCTCCTCATTCCCACCAGAGACCCTGGCCTTCTTTCTGTCATGGCTGCAGTGCTCCACTCTACTGCCGGTGCCCGTTCTGGCTCAGAGTTAGACTCCTCAGGAGGTTTGGTTCCCCCAGCACCAGCCCTTCTAATTCTCATCCTAGGAGTTCTGTCCTTCCATGTCTCCTGTCAGCATCATCCCTCCTAGGGTTTGACTCCTTAGAGGCCTCTTCTCCTCATTTTGGAGAAGCCAAAGAGAGTAAAAGTGACAAAACAAGAGGACATACAAATTCACAACTGTTTTATGTGCAAATAATAATAGGACAGTCACTTTCCCTTCTGCCCAAAGAAAAGAGAATCTTCAGAGGCTGTTGACAGCAGATGAGGGGCTGCTGGGAGTTAGAGTAATGGTTCTTTTTTTTTTTTTTTTTGAGACGGGGTCTCGCTCTGTCGCTCGGGCTGGAGTGCAGTGGCCAGATCTCAGCTCACTGCAAGCTCCACCTCCCGGGTTTACGCCATTCTCCTGCCTCAGCCTCCCGAGTAGCTGGGACTACAGGCGTCCGCCACCTCGCTGGCTAGTTTTTGTTTTTGTATTTTTTAGTAGAGATGGGGTTTCACCATGTTAGCCAGGATGGTCTCGATCTCCTGACCTTGTGATCCGCCGGTCTCAGCCTCCCAAAGTGCTGGGATTACAGGCTTGAGCCACCGCACCCAGTCAGAGTAATGGTTCTTTAGATACATACCACCTTCCTGAAAGTTTACAAATTAATCTTACATTACTCTCTGAAAGAGCTCATATCTCTTACAATATGAACTCAGTTACATTTTGAGCAATAATTTTTACACAAAACATTTTTCAAATGTGATTCAACTGATTTTGAAATGCATATTTTAAAATTAATTTCCACTGAGGTGCTGGATTCTTTAAAGGAGTGCAGGCCAGTGTGTAGCTACCAGTGTGTAGTAAAATGGGGCTCATTCTCTCTGATAAGAAGTGGAAGAAAGTGGAGTTGGGCCAGGACAGGATTCAAAGGTAGGAGAAAAAAAAAATCATGTTCTCCAAATCTGAAAGTCACAACTCTGATCAAAAAATAGTTTCTCAAAGGAACAGTAGATTCTCCAAACCCTGAAACCAAGTGTTCAAATCTCAAGACTGAACAGGAGGCCCATGCTGACTGGAGCTGGAAGGATTGGCCAGCATTGTCAACTCCTTGCTCCTTCAAATCTCAAAGCCCCTCTTTCCTGATGAAGATTCACCCTGGAATGGGCACGGCATTGGGCCTGAGAGTCTCTGAACTGGCTTTCTACACACTTGCCCCCCAACACCAGGACTGGCCTTCAGGTCAGCGAGATGGGGCGTTCACTAAGACACTCTTCTACTCCTCAGTGGAGAGGAGAGGAAGTCAGGAAGTGCAGAGACATTGCCACCGGCACAAATGGTGGGTAACCCAATAACACGTGGGCAGTCACCAGAGGGGCAGATCCATGCCCCAGAGAATGGTGACTTTCCAATAATCTGATTTTTTATGTCAAAATGTGGAATGACAGTGGGACACTATAATTTGGTCTCTTGTACTAAGTATCCCACCTGTCTGATGTTTTGGAGTTTCAGACTTTTTTTGAAAATCAAAGGAGGAAAGGAGGTTGAAACAAAAGAGAAAGAATTTTAAAAACTGCTAGATCAAATTTTCTAATCATCCTTTTCCACACCCATGGAAAAGGATGTGAAGAGTGAAAGGGTTCACTCTTTCATGAACCCTCTTTACTACTCCAAATAATTCAAAACAAGTTCAATTCCTACGGTCAATTCTCAGTGAAAACAACACACATACTTTTGTTTCTCTTTTCCTTCACACAGATGAGTTTTTTTCATGGTTTGTCAACTTCTATGAATTACAATTTCCAATTTTAGAACAGTTTCAAAATGTTGGTAGATAGCTGGATTTGTGGGGCTAATGTAGCTCAATGTATATGTAGTATAAATTATTAAGTTAACGCTCTCCTTTATTGCTAAATATTAAGTACACAAATAGTTCTTGCTGAGTGTTTAGTAAGGGGTGTAAAAGACTCAGCTGGAAAGATTTCTTTTTTGCAGGACGGTGCCGAATCTACAGGAAAGAGAATTCGCCTGTGATGGGCACCTACTCTATGCCATCTCTAAGTGCTTTCGTAGAGTCTATGCCACTTCACACACAGAACCTGGAGGTTGGAGCTGGCCAGTGCAGGAACTAGGACTCAGATCCAGCTGTGTCCCAGCCTAAGGCCTGTACCATTCTTCACCAAAGAATTCTTTTGAAAACTTGATACAAAGAAAAGCAACAGATTCAAATAAGTATTTTGCTCCCAAAAAATGAATGCCCTGAATAGCTAAGGCTTGAACTACAGAAATGGGAACAGAAGACAAAATAAATCTGTAACCCATCAGTGAATATTTGCTCTCCAAGCTGTGCAAATGCAAACAGGAAATGTCACCAGAACTGAGAAAACCTACAGATTTCAACATAAATAAGCCTGATGTTTGGGGGCTTTGAAAAGGTATTTTCTAAAAGGTTCTATTTTCATATCCACAAATACAGCCCAGAGTATGCAGAGACAGATCAGATACTAAGCATTATTGCATAAAGAAAACAGGCTTAGAATTAGAAACCATGGCACACGAGATGTGCTAGGGCTGTGTGACACGCTGTAATTTGGCCAAAGGCAGCAGGGGCCCAGAGTGAGGACAGCAGTGATGGCTGTGGCTGGTAATCCGGGCGGAAAGGTTTGGAGTATGCCTTAGAAGATGGTCTGTTCCCACAGCCAGGCTTCAAAAGACTGTGTCTGGAAAAAACTCAAACCGTGTTTCTTCTGCTCTCACACCACACAGCAGTTAACACAGAAGACTTCTGTGACCCAAAATATGTGGGGATTTCTCCCCACCAGCAAGCAAGCAATCAATTCTGCAGCAGACACCAGCTGGGTGCCCCCCAATTCTATTGTGACACCATCTCCCTGGAGACAGTGGCAGATCCCACAAGTTGAGGTCTCAGTCCCTAAAATTGCCCTGCCTCAGATATCAGTCACAGGACCTCTGTAATTTATGACCAATTGGCTTCAATTTGGGGTTCCCACAGCCTCCTCTTGGGGTTCAATTAGAGGAGCTCACAGAACTTGGGGAAACACAGAGGTGTCCCAGTTCACAAATCGAAGAGGCCTGTAGGGGAGGTATGGGGAAAAAGGACGTGGCACTTCCATGCCCTCCTTGGAGCACCACCCTCCAAGTGTTCAGCTGTCTGGAAACTCTCCAGCCAATCTTTGTTTGGGTTTTTATACAGGTTTCATCATGTAGGCATGATTGATTAAACCATCAGCCATGAACTTAACTTCGGCCCCTTTCTCTTCCCCAGATGTATGGGTGAGGCTGAAAGTCCCAACGCTCGAATCCTGCCTCTGTCATTCCAATGAGCAGCCCCAACCTGAAGCTGCCTAGGGGATGCTGACTGCCAGTCATTCACGGCACACAAACAGAACTTATCATTTTGGAGAGCCTAAGGATTTTAGGAGTTGTATGCCAGAAAATGGGGGCAGAATACCAAATATGTATTTCACAGTATCACATGTGGGCTTCCTCAAATCAAAGAGCCCTCTGTACAAGGAGCGTCCTGGCTCTTCCAGAAGTCTTGCATGTGTGATATTGCCTTAGACAGGTTCAAGTTGTTCTTGTATAAAGTGGAGGTAACTTTGCTTCCTTCACAGATTGCTGTGAGGAGTAAAAAAGGTAATTTCTGATACGTGTCTAATATAGGGCCTGGTGATAACAGGTGTTAAATGAATTGCAGCTATTATGATTATTATCATCAACAGATGATTTGTAAAAGAAATTAATTCATAAGTATCTGAGAAAATGAATCAGAGTTGAGGCCAGAGACACAGTTTACATCAGAGGAACCTCTGCAGTGGAGAATCAAGACTTCTGTTTCTTAGTAGCACAAACAGAATCTTCACAGCACCTTCCTCTTGATAAAACCCTTTTATAGCAGTTCCTCTTCCATCCTGTGACAGTTGCCGAGGCAGGCATCTCCATGCATGAAGGGAGCCTCAGAGAGGCTACAGAGGATGAGGCAAGGCGGAGAGGGAGGTCCAGATGGAAATCTAAGAGCAGTACTCTTGCCACTACTCCACACCGCTTCCTGCTACCTGCTGAAACCTGGGGATAGCTTGGGGCTCTGAGGGTATATGGCAGATGCCCCTGACGGCAGTAACTTAAGCATACCCTGAGAAGGACACTATGGGCTAAGAAAGATGTGTGTTTGGAGTTCCGAGATAACAAATCAGGGAGTGGCTGACCTGGAGATTCATTCCTTATCTACAAAGGACATCCGAACTCCTGGACCGTCCTTTGGAACCCAGGACATGAAAAGAACTGAGGTCCTTGTTTAAGTGGAAGGTGCTAGGAGGAGGGTGCTATATAAACTGCATGCTTTTTACAAATAAGCCCAGAGCCACCTGCCAGGGCAGCCTGGAGATCCCACCTTCAGACGCTCTCCCGCAGTACCTCGTTCTTTCCTTTGTCAGAGCACTTACCTATTAAAAAGTTCAATTAGTTTTAATTTTAATCAAAGAACTATTTTAATCAATAGTTTAAAATGGTCGTTAAGTGCAAAAAGATAGAACAAAACACAGCAGTGCCCCGTCCACCCTTCCAATACTCCAGCCCACTCCTTCAAGAAGCTCCTTTCCATCCCCTCAGCACTAACTCTGGGGCTCTGAATCCTGTTTTTACAGCAATCTTGAGATGCAACAACTTGTGGTATTAGTGATAAATTTCTCGTGATGGGCAATGAGGGTCAGCCCTCTTACCTCTTTTCTCACAGAAGTTTTGCTATGCACTTGTATTAAATCAATATTCATTCAAGTCTGTCAACACACATAGGGCCCTGCTCGATGCAGGGCTTGGGGCAAGTAGCCAGGGGAAGCTGCGCTCAGCATGTCCAGCACAGAGCCCTGTGCCAAGGCAGACAAGGGAAACCACTCAGCACGGGGGGAGACACCAGGACCCCAAGAGAGGCAAAGGGCATAGTGTGGGGGTGGGGTGCCCAGAGGAGGGGCAGAATTGTTCACTGCCTAAGGACACAGGGAAGGAAACAGGTTCTACCCATTGCATTTCCATTCAGGAGCAAATGTACAGAGCAAGCCTGGGAGGCCTACGAGGACAGTTGGAAAGTGCAAGCAAGCCTGGGGCAAATGGCACATATGTGGGCTTGGCCGCCATTAACTTTCTTTTGAGGAAGCTTCCTGGCCACAGACTATGTCCTCCCATACAGGTGAGCAGTTCTGCAAATGTGTGCTCTGCCCATTTAGAATCTGACTCAGATATCTTTCCTCCTGTGACATCTATGATTATTGCTGTTGCCCATTTGCTCTGGGGTTTCTTTGGGAATCCCAAGGACCAATTCTGTGCATGTTAGATCCATGTTCCGGCCTCCACTTCAACAGCCTGACTCACAATGTCAGAAACCGAGGCAAGGAACCTTTGATCATTTTCACTATTTCTTGTTTCATGACTTCCTTTAATTTCCTTGAGTACATAGTTTTTCTCCAGTAAAACATGAAAAAAAAAAAAAAAGAGAGATGTTTTTACCTTGAGCACTATAACTCTCCTCTAATGTTATATACTTTTTATATGTCTCTTGCTGGGCTTTTAAATTTTCCCTTTTACTCACTGATTTCTCTAGGCCTAGAATTTGTCCCCCAGATAGTGTGAGTGGGTCTCCCTCAGATCCTTAGTCATCACCTGGATACCTCAGAATTATCCTCTCAGATGGTAAGGCTATCAGATGAGTTTATATTTAAAAACTTAGTGATTCAATATGGTGAAAGGCAGAGTAAGGTGCTTGGGATGTGGGAATCTCAGCAGGGTGACTCTGTCTTTGTGGGTGTCTATTTGGTTCTGTTCTGCGTCAGATCACAGCATTTTGCATTTTGTTTTCTAATGGGTTTGGTCACCACTCCCGATCCAAGGCCTGGCTGTGGTCTTTCTCCCGAGGCATATGTGGGCCAGGGAGGAGCCTGGCAGCGGCGGGTCCTGCTGCCCTGCAGGAGGGGCTTCTAGAAATAAAGCCCATCACTCAGTCCCAACCTCCCCTCTAGTCTTTGTCCCCATAAAACACTGAGGACTGTACACTCACCACACTTCCTTTCTGTGAGTTTCCATCACTGAAAGGGGTACTGTCAGCTGGCCCACACTACCCTCCTCTTACCCCAGGAGTATCACACCTAGTACACTGTCACATGAGAGTGGCATCTCCTCAACCAGAGAGCAGAGCTGATGGCTACTTTTCCTTACACTTAAATCTTTTTTTTGTTCCCTCATCTTCCCAGAAATCTTATTTCTGCCACAAAAGAAGAGAGTCTGGGTGTAAGTTTACCCAACACTTGTTCTTATTTTGACAAATTTTCAAACCAACAAAATTTGCAGAATAATATGAAAAATGCCCATACAGATTTCACCCAGATTCATCACTTGTTAGGGTTTCACCACATTTACACATTTCATCATGGCAATCATCATGACAATTCACCTCTAAGCACTTCAGCTCCATCTCCTAACAACAAGGACATTTTGACACATTCCTATATTGTCTTTATAAAACAACTGTCACACACTCAGGATATTTCACATCAGCACAATGTTCTTCTAATATAGTCTATATCTGATTTTTCCAATTACCCCAGTAATGATGCTGCTCTCCCATTCAGGATCCAATCAAGGTTCACACACTGGATTCACTTGACATGTCTCTTTATCCTCCTTTAATCTAAAGCATTTCCAGCCTTTCTTTGGCCTCTTGTGAGACTGATACTTTTGAAGAGTCTGGGACTTTTGTTTTGGAGATCATCCTTCAATATAGATGTGAAAGATTGTTTTCTCATTATTAGATTCAGGTTAAAAATTCTTGGTTAAAAAAAAATGACAGAGGCAATGTAGTGCCCTTCTCAATGCATCCCATGACTGGTAATAGGCAATTAAGGTGGTGACCACTAGACTGCTCCATTATAAGATCCCATGGCAGATATTTTCCAGCGATGGCCACAGCAATGTCTCCCAATCCACATGTACTGACTCTAATGGGACGTGATGCCCCAACACCCCCACCCCCCACCGTGGTGAGGTCTGTATCCTCTCCCTAGATCTTGGGTCCTCTGACTGCTTCAACCAACGGCTGAATAAATATGGCACAAGTGGCATTATGCAACCAATGAGGCTAGACCACAAAATGCCTCGTGCTTCTATATGCTCTTGGAATCCAGCCACCACATAATGTGGAAGCCTAGAGAGGCCACACCAAGAGACCACTTACAAGTGTTGTGGCCAAGAGCCCAGCAAAGGTCCAACTGACATCCAGCATTCACTGACACGAGCGTTGAGTGAAGACAGGTGCAGGTGATTACAGCTCCCAGCCATCAGGTCTTCCCAGATGAGGCCCAGGAGACTGTGGAGCAGACACAAACTGCTCCTCCTGCTCCTGACTCACAACCTCCACCACTGTAATTGAATGGCTGCCTAATGCTACTATCAAAGGTGGCTGGTGATGCAGGCATAGATAAACTGCAACCATATCCCTTCCCTACTATAATACATAATCTGAGGGGTGATGCTACAAGACCTGTGATTATCCTATTTCCCAACAATCTTTCATCCAATAGCTTCAGACCAATACATGATTTTTGCCTGAATTAATTATGAAGGTAGCAAAAGTGACAGTTCATCCTTATTTCTATGCTTACTAGTCGGCATTCTTTTGTAAAGACAATTTTCCTTTCCCTACTTTCCATACTTCCATATGTTTTATATCAGAATGGACTCAGATTCTCTTTTTAAACATTCAATGTGTTCTAATCCATTTCTGTCATTATTCACTGTGCATTCTAAGTGTGGCTCGTAGGAGCCCTTTCAGGCTGGATCCTCAGTGGTACGTGGACTCACATACTGTCATCATTCTGTGAACACTTCCTTTTTTTTCATAAAATAAAATGTCCTAGGCTCACCCTGTCAATTTCCTGTTGCAGCTTCGGAACCAGCCAGACTTCAGGGAACACTGGTTTCTTTCAATTAGGAATGGTCATTTAGAAACCAAGATTTCGGTGAAAGGAGTGCTTACTAATACTGATGTGTCTTCATTTTCAGTGTTCTTTCAGGAAACAAAGCTAGGAAACATAGACTTCTTAAAAACCCTGAATTCATATTGATTCTGCTTATTCCAAACCAAGACCAAAAGGCTCTGTCTTTCTTCCTCCATTCCATTTTTGCACCTTCTGTCCCCTACACTGAGAACTCTAGCTCCTAATGCACCAGTGCTCATTTGCTCAGTCCTAGAATACAAATAAAACAGCTTGTGATCACCATACCAATGGAAATCAAGCCTAAGTGAAGCTCAAGGTTTCATTTCTTCCTTTGAATACACTCTACTGAGGATGTACAGAGTACTATGTTCAAAAGCTACCCAAATTACTTTTTTAACTATACATTTCATTTTGAGATAATTATAGATTCCCAGGCAGTGCTAAGAAATAATTCAGACGATCCCATGTACCTTCCCCTAATGGTAATGTCTTAATAACTACAGGACAATATCACAACCACTGATCCACTAATTGATGTAATCCACCAGTCTTATTCAGATTTCTCCAGATTTACGCACACTCATTTGTGCTTGTTTAAATCTAGTTTGATGCAGCTGGTCCACCCAACCTAACTTTTTTCCTTCTGTGTGGTTGTGGTATCTGATATATAGAGTTAGGTTCCTTTAACGCTGTTTGTATTCATTTTTCCATCATCTTTGTTGACTTAATTTTTGAATAAACAAAACATCAACAGGGTTCAAAAGCCAAACTATATATAAAAAGTCTACTCCAAGAAGTCCCATCCCATCCCCATTCCCTGTTGTGAGTAACAATTCCATTAGGTCCTGGTTTATCCTTCCTGAGTTTCTTTCTGAAAAATAAGTGGATTCAAACACTTCTATCATTTTCCCCCTTATTTCAGTAAAAGCACATTTTGGCCTCAGAATCTCAATTAATGGTTGTTAATTCAGAGGCTGGTGACTTAAAATCCTCATGATCTAGATGCTCCTCCTACCCAAAGTGCTTTGGATGCTGCTTGGATTCTACTGCAACCCACTCCCACCACTCTGCTCACACTCTTCACCCTGCTGAGTCTGCTGGCTGCTTTCTCTCTTAACATATTATGGATCCAGGGTTTTCTTTTCAGACTTTCCTCATAACTCTTTTTCTTCTTCAATCATTTACATTTTTGAGAACTCATCTAAAAGAGAAAGGGATCTGTTTATCTTAATGGAATAAATGTATTCTATTAGAGTCCGGTTGTAAAATGAATTTCTCTGATGTGAAATTCACACATTCGTTCAATTTCCAATGAAGTTCATTCCAGCCCACCAGGGGAAAAGTGGTCATAGGAGATGACGATAACACATTTAAAAGTGCTGCCTATGTTTTTAAGATCACGTGTTCATGAGGGAAGTGAGACATTTTCAATAAAACACTGCCAATAAAACATAAAATGTTAACAATTATACCTCACCACACTTTAAAAAATGTCACAAAATACAAATACCAAGAATGAGAGTACAACACTGTCACAGTTCTGGCAGGCTGGCCTGTTAACTCACACACAATTCCCAAGCACAGACAAACATCCCTGGGGTTCTGGCAATTGAGGCCCCTTTCTTCTTACCAGACTCAAACAAGCTTTGCATTAACTCTTCTTCTCAATGCCTTGCTGTGCTTCCATATCATTTGAACTCATCAAGCTTCTTTCTAAACACCACCCACACCCGTAACACCTGCACTGGGTACTGGGGTCCCAGAACACGTGATTAGAAAGCAGTCTTCTGCAGCGAGCACCTTTGCCCACTAACTCACATAATGAACATTTCTTGAGCAGCTACAAAGCAGGCTATATGAGCTGATACTTAACAGTGCTGAGTAAGTATTAAGTATTAGCCATTATTCTAGGCCAGACAAAGTCACTGGCTAATATCCAACAACCACCAGCAAACTACCAGATTCTACAATACATTCTATTTATTTTACCGAAAGCTGTTGTTCTCATTAGATGCTATTAGCATATCAAAAAATATTTGCTGAGTCTGACCATTTTAACAAGAGACAACGAGATGACCCATATTTCTCCTGGGAGAAAAGCAGAAAGCACAGGACATTACAGGTTTTCATGGCGATATTCCTGAGGGAGAACATGTGACAGGATGTGATTTTTCTGATATTTCAAATCACTTCAATAAAAAACAAAAATACAGTGCATTGTTTGTTAGAAGCCCTTTAACACACCGTATAACTTGGGAAAATACCTTAATCTCCCCAGGTTAGAGTCCAAACCCTGGGACTGTAGGATTCTAAGGATGCTGATGCACCTCTAAACTGCCTGGTATATTTAAAACTGCATGAAGTATGATGCCATCAAGAAACTTCACCAGAAACCTTGGTGGTCTTTCATTAAAACACTACAAAACTTGAGCCTACTTCTCTCCAGCTCTTTCTCCTCTGCCCCTGGTGTTCCAAATTTCTGAGGGAAGCTCTCCCATGGCTTTTAGGTGCCACTGCGCCACTGTAGCACAAGAGCAGTGCACCAGCACCTGCCAGCTAGAGGCTCCACATGCCAGCTTTCCATGTGCTCCCCAACAGTACCAGGTGTCCACTGACAGGCCTGAGTCTCTGCTCTTCAGAAGGCAGGCAGCCCTTTCCCTGGCATAGCCTGTGGTGGCCAGTACCCTGCTGGATAGGCACACAGGCCATGGGTTCCCCAGGACCCATGCAGGGTGGGTACTTCCCCACAGGGCACCCTTCTTCCCTTTTCCTGCTCTGGATTCTGGTGTTGTGATGAGGAAGAATCACCCTTAGCCTGGATGGTTCAGATAAAGGCAAGAGTCACACCAGTCGCACGATGGAGCAGCCAACACAGGGGCTAGGAAACACTGAGCTCTGGCCAGTGGGATCCAGAGAGGCTTCCTGGAGGAGGCAATGGTTAGGCTGAGTCTTAAGGGGGACACTGGTCAGGACAGGGTAGGGAGAACACACTTAATACAAGGTCCCAGAAGTACACAGAGACCTGAAGGTGTACCAAGTGCACCCCAAAGCAGAAGCAGGTCCATTCTGCTGGTGGGAGCATGCGAGGTGGGCTGGGGGAGCTGCAGGCAAACAGCCAGGAGGGACTGGGACACCCAGGACTGTGAAGGACAGACCATAAGGATGGGGACCATCCTTCTGAGCAGGGAACTGGCAGGCTTTTTTGTGTGGTAATGAGAAATATGGACTTATCGAGGCTGTGGGACTCAAGGCAAGAAGACCACAAAAGTCCAGGTAACAGATGATGGGGCAGTATGGATGGAGAGGAGAAACAGTTTGTAAATATTTAGGAAGTACGGGAATGGATTGAATACAAGGAAAGGGAGAGGAAGGAGCCCAGCAGATCATAAGTCTTCTGCTGTGGTAGTGAAAGGGGACCACTCATTGCATGTTTCCTGGGGAAGATGATGGTTTCTACAGAGCACCTGCAGCCTCAGGTGATGAGGAGCCCTCCAGACAGAGCTGCCCCGATGAATGCCGTCCCACGGCTACACAGTACACATCCTGATAGGCTCAGCTGCCTGTGCCCTCTCTCTGCCCGGACATTGGCCAGCTCCATCTAGTCTGGCCTGTGCTCTCCACACTGGCACGTGCAATGTTCCCCTCCTAAATGAATGGCTCCACTCTTATTCCTAAGGCATCTTTCAGGTTATACTTTACTATGAACACTTTTAACTGGTCCTGAGAGCAGGAACACGGCTGAAAGGAAATACTTTTTAAACACTTGGTGTTATACCTAGAGTAAGTGGTAAGGCACACAGAGGAGCTGAATTCCATGAGCAGCCTTGAGAAGGACAGTCCTGAGGTGTCATGAGTTCCTGGGATGGCACTTCATAAGTGACATGGAAGCAGACTGTCTGGAGGGGATCCGACCTGGCCTGGGATCCAGAGTAATCAGAGCAGCGAGCTGGGTTCTGTGGCACAGGGGCCATCTCCATCTCTGAAAGGAAATCTTCCCACCCTTTCAAAAGACAAATCACAGCTTCAACAATGGAGACAAGGGTAGAGATGTGAAGCCAGCCTACCTCAGGTTTAAATCCTGCTTCTACCACTTAACAAGCTGTGTGGCCTTGAGCAAGCTACATACTCTCTGAGGCCCAGGTTCCCACTGGTACAGTGGGAATACCTGCATCTAATTACTAGACCTGTGTGTGACTAGAGATAAAGCCCCTGGTGAAGTGCCTGGTACATAAGCACTCAACAAAAGGGAGCCATGGCTGGTCCCTGCATGCAGGTGGAAGAGAATGTCAAGGCCACAGATCTCTGGGAGAAGCCATCCTGCCTGCTCAGTGGAGATGCCTGGCAGGTGCTGCAGAGGCCACAGAAGCTGCAGAAGTTCTTATCACGGCACTCCAGCCAGCCCCAGCCCTGTGGATTAGGTTCCTCTGGCTGACCAACCTGAACCAACCTTAGCTGAACTGGCATCTCACATCCTGAATCAACAGCCATAGGGGAGGACAGGAAACTCATGCACTTGGAGTATTTCTGACCTCAGACAATGAAGTCTTCCCTCCTCAGCTCTTACTCTGCCAATACCACTGGTGATATTGGTGAGGCGTGCACTGAATAATGGACTTGAAAGAATGAACAAATAAAGCAAGGCAGGGAGAGAGAGCTTCAAGAGAAAGGGGGAAAAAAGACAAAGCTTCCACTCACTGCACTTGAGCAACCACCAGGTCTCATTCAGGCAACACAGGAAGTGCAAATAGGCCTATGGTCTTTTCCCAGCTCCAGCACTATCACTATTTCTCATCTAGAGAGATGAGGGGCTTACATGGCCTCCACTTATTCTTTGAATATCCTAAAACACTTTGCAAACCAGGATGTTCGATGTGATGAGGAATGCCTACTGGAAACATGCAAGTGTTCACATGACGGTGGATATTTACAACCAGCCGTGTTCAAGGAAGTAGCAAGAGCAGCTGTCCCAGGACTGTAGATATCTTGCACAGTGCTGACCAGAAGGTAGAGGGACAGTAGCCCCTGTTAAAAAAGTACATTCCTGTGTTGAGATTCTGAAACTTGCATAAACACAACTTGCCTTAGACCACAGCAAAGAAAAACTGCAGTGAGAAACGGGGGAAATCAGCAGTGTCCCTGCCTCCGCAGACCACAGCCCAGGGAAGGAGCAGCAGGGCAGGGTCCTCAACTGTTACTCACCTGGAGAACATCCTGTTTTGCCCTTTGGTTCTAAAAGATAGGGATGAAAACCGGGGCTCTCCAGGGAAGCAAGGTGCAGGAGCTGAGACCAGCCCAGGGGAGAGCGAGAGCAAGCCTGTGAATTCAGTGCTCCTGGCAGCTCAGGCAAGGAAGGTTCTATGCCTGGAGCCTGTGGAGCCCTCACGCCAGGAAGAAAGAATGCAAGGAATGCCGCTTCTAACCTAAGATTCTAAACAGTGTTTCTCGAAGGTGAGCCCTAAACTGTCCATGTAGGCATTACCTATGCGTGCTCATCCAAATGCAGATTCTTGAGCCCGAGTCTAGACTAGGACTCTGCGGTGGAAATCTGCAATTTTTAGCGAGCACTTCAGGTGATTATGAGGCATACAAAGTTGGCCCAAACAGGATCTCTTCATCTTGGCACTTATAAAAAAATAGAGCAGAGTCTCACAATGTTGCTCAGGCTAGACTCAAATGCCTGAGCTTAAGCAATCCTCCCATGTCAGCCTCCCAAGAAGCTGAGTCTATAGGCTGGTGCCACATGGTACCAGGCACTGTCAACATTTTGTGCTAATTCCTTGCTGTGAGGGGCTGTCCTGGGCACTGTAGGGTGGAGAGCTGCATCCCAGGCCCTTACCCAGTAGGTAGATGTCAACAGCATCCTTCCCTCAGTCATGACAACCAAATATGTGTCCAGATGTTGCCAAATGGCCCTTGAAAGGCAAAAGCACCTCTGGTTGAGAGCCACCATACTATAAGGGGAAGACATAAGAGAGATAAGAGTCTTTAAAAACAAATTTCTGAGAAATACAATGATGGATGATCTTTAAAAGGGGAAGAGGAGGCCAGGCACAGTGGTTCAGGCCTGTAATCCCAGCACTTTGGCAGGCCGAGGCAGGCGGATCATGAGGTCAGGAGATTGAGACCATCCTGGCTAACACGGTGAAACCCCATCTCTACTAAAAATACGAAACATTAGCCAGGTGTGGTGGCACGTGTCTGTAGTCCCAGCTACTCAGGAGGTTGAGGCAGGAGAATGGCTGAACCTGGGAGGCAGAGGTTGCAGTGAGCCAAGATCATGCCACTGCACTCCAGCCTGGGCGACAGAGCAAGACTCTGTCTCAAAAACAAAACAAAACAAAACAAAAACGGGGAAAAGCATAAGCTGTCCTCAGCTCCAACGACCCTAAAAATCATGACCTTGCCAGGCTCGCTACTCATAGGGTGGGGACAGGGCTCTCCTGAAGGAACACGTCATCCTGGGGAGAGGGAGACCTACAATTTGATGAACACAGAGGTGGTTTCTATCATGTGCTTCTAGGAGTGAAACCCCTGAGAATACCTGACCTAAGGGCCTCAATGTGGCTGCGGAGGAAGCTTTCGTAGAAGCACCCATGCCTAACAGTGCAGGAAGGGCAGGGAACCAACCAGGAACAAGACCGAGTGGCCCAGGCCTGTAAGAATGGGATCAGGAGAGCTGAGGTGCAGACATGCTGATCCTTTTGGAAAACGTTAAGGACCAAGAAAGGGCTTTTAAAATTGGATTAGGAGTGATAGAAAGAAGAAGGGATAGGCCCATATTGGGGTGAAAGGTGTTCAGTTAACAGATGATAGAGAGAAAGAGCTACTAAACTCCCATTTTCTATCAAGGAGAACAATCTTCAGACTGAAAAGGGTGAATCAAATGCTGATATGAGGGAATTGGAACGCATGTCAGGGAAGAGATTGTGAGAGAACATCTAGTCACACTAAATGAATCCAAATCTTCTGACCCAGATGAATCACAGCTCAGCGCAGAATTCACTCACTAAAGAGACTTGCTCGCTGCAGGCACTCTCGAGAATTCAGACAAAATGGGAAGATGCCCAAGACAAGACAATGTCCAATTCAGCAAAGGGGAGAGAAGGCAGATGCTTTGCAAACTACAGATTGGTGAACTGGACATAGATCCCTGGCAGAACTTTATGGTCCAGAAATGCAGCCCCCAGAAGCCAGCCCAGCCCAGGCTGCTGGAGAAGAGGTCAGGCCAGACCTACGTCGTCACCTTTTGTCTATTCTAAGTGATGAAAATTAACAGGCATTGTGAAGTCCCTGTGCTCAAGTCCAAAAACACTAGCCATATGCAGAATGTGGGAGTGTGGCTTCCCAGTGTGCACGCTAAGGTGGCCCGAGGGAGCTGTGCTGAGGACTGGAAGCCCCAGGATGCGCTGTAGAAGACAGCCCCTCACAAGCAGGCATAGCACAGCGCCATCCAGCCCCACCCAGGCACCAGGACATGAAGGATGGAGACAAAACCAAAAGGAGAAGTATCGGATCACTTCTTGCAAAGAGTGCCTGGAAGAACTGGGACAGCAGTTTACAGGAAAAAAACCGAAGTCAGCTATTAACTCCCCAAACTCCACACATACAGGAGGCTGCAGGTAGGTGCTGTGTGGCTCTGTAACAGCCACAGTGACTCCGCGGGGTGGGAGTAGAAGCAACGGGTCCTAATTCTATACTGGAACACGGAGCTTAATCCAACATAAAGAACAACTACATGTGTCCACTAATGAGAGGAACCACCTCAGGAGGAAGAAGTGACTGAGTATCTCTCTATACATTCTAGTAGCCATGTTCATATATTATCTCAGGGAACCCTTAGCAACACTCCAGTAAGGTCCATTAAAAATGAGGAATTGAGGCTCAGGAAAGTTAACTAATGCAGTTAGCAAGTGCTGAGGACAGGAGTCTGACCTAGGGATGAACCCAAAGCCCATGCTTTTCTAACCTGGGAGCTTCTAGTCAGCAGCTAAGCCATTGCCAGCTGGGAAGACAACCGGAAAACATCTTGAAAGTGCTTTCTGACAGGGGAGATTCCAACAATGATTAGAATGAATAAAACAGGATTTCAGAAAGCAACAAATGTGATTGCTTTATTAGTAATAAATAAGTACAGATCCAAAACACAATTTTTTGTCCATCAAATTGACGAACTTAAAAAATGACGAAAATAGGGAAGGGGGAGCTTTTAAATTATAATAAATTACACAGATTTTAAATATCTAAATGCCAAAAGTAGTATCTATAAAATTAAACCAACAGATCAGGAAAACAGAGTAACAATAAATAACTAGAGGTTAATAATTCACATTATACAAAGAAGTCCTATAAATTAATTAGAAAAAGACAAACTGCCTAACAGAAAACTAGCCAAATGATATTTAGCAGCAAGTCTCAAAAGAAGAAATATAAAGGCCCAATACACTTATGAAAAGATGCTCAGCCATATTAATAATGATATGCAAAATTTTGTGCCATCACCATGCTGTGATGGTATAGGTATGGGCCAAGGAACTCTGAAACACTTTTTGTTGGTACATATTTTTGAAGAGAAGTTTGGATGTATCCATTGAAATTAATTGTAAAAGATAAAAATAATCGTAAATGTCCATCCACAGGAAATGATTAAATAATGGTAATCCCTATCACACAGTCATCAAAAAAAAAGGAGACTGGTGTGCAGAGACTTGATATGCAAAATTGCCCCAGATGTACTGTTGTGTGCAAGTTACAAAATTAACCTATGAAATAATAAACTGTGAGCCTATTTGTTAAAACAAACTACGTTTGCATTATTTACACAAACAACGTTACTTAAAATGTACGGAAGAATACACACCAGTAGTTAGTTCTGGAGATTAGGAGCCATACTTTGCATGCTTTCACAGTGTTTTTTTTAACTTTTTGGAAATGTGCATTATATGAGTAATTAACTTAAAAAGTGAAAAGGAAACAACCCAATGCTGATGAAAGCTCACGAGACTGGCACTGTCACACGCCACTGGTGGAGTGAGAGCTGCTACAGCCCCTCTACAAGGCAATCTGGCAACCAAAAGCCTTATGATGTGCAGGGTCTACAGCCTAGTAAACCACAATTCTTCATCTATTTCTCTTAAGAAAACAAGTTCAGGCAGCTAGAAAGTTTTTCAAAGTAATCTAGTTTTTTCCTAATAGGAAAAGCCTAAAGTAACTTAACAGCACAATTATAGGGGACTGGTGGAGTAAATTATGGTACATCCACATAGATTTGATGCGGAAAGAGGGTTCAAACTAGACTGCGTTTTTAAAAGGTTACCAAATGGCATGTACAGTTACAATTCCATTTTTGCAAATATTATAACATTACAAATATTACCATAGCAGAAGCCAGTCTAGGCATGTATACACCAAGAGATTTACAATGGTTACCTCTCTAGGTGAACTGATTTGGTCAATTTCATCTTATTCTTTGGGATTATCTGCATTGTTTGTTTTTTTTCCTACATGAACATGTGTTACCTAAGACAAGTATAAGCAATTTTTTTTTTCTTTTCAAAAAAAGCAATGCTGCTCCATTGCTGGGTAAGCTCCAAGCAGATGGTTGGGTAATTCCCACGACACAAGTACCAGGGCAGAGTTTTTAGGATTGAGAGGGCCTGGCTCCCCTGCTGGCACCAAGCAATACTCAGTTACACTCAGAGAGGAGCTCCATCTACGTCCATCCACCTCAGCCCAGGCTCTGCCACTGGCTGGTCTCTGATGCAATATGTCCTGACTGCAGAGTTGCTGTATGTTTGTCAGGTGTTGACCAGGACCTGAACTGGACTCTGTAGGGGGAAAGTGTGTTAGGTTATGCCACCACATGTGGCAGCCCTACAAAGAAGGGGCAACGGGAAGTGGTCAGAAAAGGCTTCCAAGGTAGGCAGGGCTTGCCAGGTGACCTTACTCTCCAGGGACAGATGATGCTGCTGGACAGCATGCCAGGTATGACTGGAATAGGGCCTGGAGCCACAGGCAGGGCCCAGATCACAGAGCCCTGCAGGCAGAGCTAAGGAATCTCAGCTCTCTCCTGAATGCAGTGAGAGCCACTGATGAACTCTAGATAGAGTCTTCCGGCAACAGGTGGATGCCAGATCATAGGTGGAGGAGGTTTTAGCTTCAGTTCAAATGAGAGATTAGCAAGGAGCCACCATCATGGAGGGAGGACAGAGACAGCGTGGGAGACATTAGCTCAATGATGTGGGCAGGACTCGGTCACCAGTGGAGTGGGGGTGGCACAAGCATGTTTTATAGCCAGCCCCAGCAGAGGCCAATGGCTAATATCAGATTGCCTTTCTCAGCATGCCCCCCTCCCCAAGGGCCAAGGGGCAAAGAAAAATACCAAGGGGGTTCTACTGGTCAAACGAGCTGATCAAGGCTGGACAGGGAAGAGCTGACAAAGGAAGGAAAGGAAAAGGCCTTAGAGTACCCATTTCATTAAAATTATCTGTTTAACAGTCTTTTCCAGCAGGGATAGGTGGTAACCCACACACATGATGGACAGGCACTTCTGGCTCTTCAACCCATAAGTACCTATTTAGCAGGCTTAATGTGCTAGGGGAAAAAACCAACATACAATAACACTGGAGCAGGAAATGCTGCATATTCATGTAGCTGCTGCCAGCTATGGTGTAGGAATCACTTCAAGATGAGGTACTGATTCAGCCTGTGCTTAAAATGACCCCGGCAACAATAATGGAGGAAATGACATAAATCAGCAGCGGTGAACATCAACTTAACCATGAGATTACCCCTTGGCCTTGCATGACAATTTCAGCTCTCCCGAAAGGTATATATTTGGCTTTTCCTGCAGCACTGACCTTTACTTCTCTGGACCAGGGAAAGAGAACAGGAGAATAGGAACCTAAGTGTATGCAACAAGGCACTGGCATGAAATCCAGGCTGGGGTCTGCTGTAGGAGACAACAGGCAAAATGCCTAAGAACTCACTGCAGCACAGTGGCTCTGGTGGATCCTGACTTACACCAAAAACAAAAAAACAAAACTCCTGGAAGATAATATTTTTGAGAAAATCAGAGAAACTAATGTCAATTCTCTGAGGCAAGAAAATAACATTATAGTTATGTAAGAAAATGCCCACAGTTTTTAGAGATGCATATTGAAGTATGTAGGGGGAAACTTCACGGTCACTGGGGTTTGCTTGAAAGTACTTAAGAACAAAAGAAAAAAGGCAGAGAGACGAGCAAATGTAGCAAAAAGTCTGGGGGACAGGGAAAGAAAGGCTCGGTGCACTGTTCCACTTAGGGTAAAGATCATTGCAGGTAATTTAATACTGACTCAAACAATCCTCTGAGTGGCTGGCCCAGTACAGTCAACTGGTGAATAAGTGATCCCCTGAATTTAGCCTGCCAAGGTCTACGGGCAGCAAGTCATTCATGCGACAACTGGTACAGATTTCCAGACCTGTTTCTTTATCTGTAAAATGGGAATGACAGGAGTCCCTTCCTCACAGGAGTGTTCAAGGCTGTAACAAATTAGTACCTGTGACATACTCAGGACGCATCAGGCATTTTTGCAGCAAAGAGTCAGGCAAAGTCAGTGATTACTGTTATCAATCAGCTCACTGGGTCCCTGTGAAGGTCAAAGGAGTCAGTGCAGGTGAAGTGCTTGACTACTGCTTTGCAAGTGGGACCACTCAATAAATGTTAACTACTGGGCACCAAGAAAACCAGCTTTGGAAACAGAGAGGTATAGTCTGTTAGCAATACTGTATTAATTCATTTAATTCTCAAAACCACCTTAGGAGATCAGAACTACTATGATTCCTCTTTTACAGATGTAGAGTCTGAAAGCCCTGATTAAATCTTGGCTCTGAGGTTGAACAGCTCAGGCCAACTCTTAACCTCTCTGTGTCCTCATTTTCATTGTGATTCTCGCCACATTCCCCAACCCCACCATCAGGAAACCAAACTGGCAGGTCTTGGGCACTGTACTTAGCAAAGTGCAGGTGTGCAGTCGGTTCAGCAGGGTTCCTGGCTCAGACATCTACCCCAGAGAAGCCTGGCTGCAAGGCCCAGGAGGGCCACAGCCTCTCTAGTGTGCAAGAGAGGTTGCAGTTTCTGCTTCCCCTCACCTCAGAGATTAGTGTGACATATGAGAGGATTTCTGCAAAGTAGGAGAGGAGACTGAGGTAAAGAAACATATTTTTAGCAAACATACCAGAAGCAGTACGCAGAGTAGACTCAGGGAAGAGGGTAATATGTGGTGGTAATGGAAGTGGGGGCAGTGAAGGAGGTGATAATAGTAGTAGCGGTGGGAGAGGGGGCAGCAGCAATCAAAATGGTGGTGGCAGTGAAGGTGTGGAGGTGGTGGAGGAAGAGGGAAAAGCAGAGGTTGCAGAAGTGCAGGTGAACGTGGAGGAGGAGGTTATGGAGGATGGTGGAAATGATGGTGGTGATGGTGGTGGTGGTGAAGGCGAAGTTGGTGATGGAGTTGGTTAAAGTGTAGGTACTGGAAATGAAGCTGGTGGTGGAGGGTAGAGGTGGCAGTGGTGGTGGTGGTGGTGGTGGAGGCTGCAGAGGTGGAGATGATGACAGAGATGGTGGTGGTGACGGTGGTGGAGGCAGAAGTGGGCTTGGTGGAGCAGTTAGTAGAGGTGGAAGTGGTGAAGGCGAAGTTGGTGATGGAGTTGGTTAAAGTGTAGGTACTGGAAATGAAGCTGGTGGTGGAGGGTAGAGGTGGCAGTGGTGGTGGTGGTGGTGGTGGAGGCTGCAGAGGTGGAGATGATGACAGAGATGGTGGTGGTGACGGTGGTGGAGGCAGAAGTGGGCTTGGTGGAGCAGTTAGTAGAGGTGGAAGTGGTAGAGGTGTAGTTGGTAATGGAGGTGGTTGCAAGTAGAGGAGGTAAAATTGAACGCAGATGTCAAGGTAGAGTTGGTGGAAATGGAGATGGTGGTGGAGGAGGAGAAGAAGTGGAGGTGGTGGAAAAGGAGGAGGAGGAGGAGGTAGTGATGAAGTAGGAGGTAGTGGTGGTGGTGGTGGTGGTGGAGGAAGAGAAGGTGGTGGTGGTAGTGGTGATGATGGAGGTGGAGGAGGAGATGATGGTGGAGGAGGAGGAAGAGGTGATGGTGGAGGAAGAGGAGGAGATGATGGTGGAGGAGGTGGTGGCAGTGATGATGGTGGAGGTGGTGGAGGAGGCGCAGGAAGAGGAGGAGGAGGATGAGGTGGTGGTGTAGTAGTGATGGTGGAGGTGGTAATGAAGGAGGAGGAGGGGGAGAAGGATGTGGTGGAGGTGGAGGTGGCAGAGGAGGATGAGGTGGTGGTGGTGGAAGAGAAGGAGGAGGATGAGGTGGTGGAGGTGGGGAAGGAGGATGAGGAGAATGAGGTGGTGGTGGAGGAGGAGGAGGAGGATGAGGTGGTGGTAGTGGAGGAGGAGGTGGTAGTGGTCATGGTGGAGGATGTGGTCGTGGAAGTGAAAGAGGTGGTGGTGGAAGTGGAGGAGAAGGTGGTGATGATGGAGGAGGTGGTGATGATGGAGGAGGTGATGGTGGAGATGGAGGAGAAGGAGGTGATGGTGGAGAGGATGATGGATGAGGGGGAGGTGGTGACGGTGGAGGGGGAGGAGGTGATGGTGGTGGAGAAGGAGGTGGTGATGGGGGTGCTGGTGGAGGAGGAGGAGATGGAGAAGGAGGTGATGGTGGTGAAGGAGGTGGTGATGGGGATGAAAGGTGGTGATGGGGGTGGAGGAGGTGGTGATGGTTGAGGGGGAGGTGGTGATGATGGAGGGGGAGGTGGTGATGGTGGAGGTGGAGGTGGTGGTGGTGGTGGAGGAGGAGGTGGTGATGGTGGAGGAGGGGGAGGTGGTGATGGAGGAGGAGGAGGTGGTGGTGGTTGAGGAGGAGGAAGTGATGATGGTGGAGGAGGGGGAGGTAGTGATGGTGGAGGGGGAAGGGGAGGTGGTGATGGTGGTGGAGGAGGAGGTGGTGATGGTGGAGAAGGAGGTGGTGGTACCATTACTGACTTTTATGGTGGTACCATTACTAAAAAAAGGTGTTAATGGGCTAACCAGTTGGCGGTACCCTTCTCCAGCCTAACCTTATGAAAAACTTTCTGATTCAAAACTCTTCAAAAGTCCCTTGGGCTCAGATCCCTCACTCAGCAGGTTAAAGAGTGCTCCCCATGACGGTGGGAGGTGGGCCTCTTCCCCCAGGGAAGCTTTCCTGATGTATTGTTTTCAGGTCATTGTTAGCAGTTCCCTTTGAATCCCCAGGCTCTGGCAGCTTCTCTTTATAGGCCTCTCACACTCACATCCTCACTGTAGGGGGCCCTGCTCTGAATCTCTGGTGCAGACTCTGGGCCTGACAAAGTGTAGGCCTCTCTCACTGGCAGAAGTACCTGCTGGCCACATCAGAGTGACTGCAGGCAGGTGGCAGCTCTACCAACGAGACACACCCCTCACTGAGCACGTGTTTGGAGACCTCCTCCTCCTCCAGTGCCAGGGAACCTGAACCCTACATGGAATCCAGCTTCAGTCTCCATGACAATGCAGGACGTGTGCCCTTGACACAGCTCACAGGGCCTTCACGCCAGTACAAGCGAGGCCTCACTTTGTCCTCAGTGTCTCTGACAGGCAGCATTTGGCACTGCCAACCACATTCTTCCTGGACTCTTCTCCACTCACTGATGTGGGAGGCGGTGGGAGGCAGCGTGTGGGGGTGGGAGAGCGGGCTCTGGAGCCTCGTGGATCTGACTTCATCTATCAGCCACATGCATGGCTTCTGACAGCTGCTTCAGCCTGCTTCCCAGCTTTTGCATTTGTAGAACATGTGTAATATAATTTACCTTACAGGGTTGCCGCAAGGATTCACGATGACTTGTGTAAGAGGGCCTGGCACATAGCATATGCTCACAAAATTATTGTGACTGTCATTCTGTAGGACACAGAACTCCCTGTCTGATACTTCTCAATCATCTGCTGGTCATCTCTTCCTCATAAGCGCATGCCTAGAATTAAACTCACAACCTTCCCCAAGTGTAGTAGCTCACCTAAATTTTCTCTTTCTCTTAATGGCACCATTATTCTTTCTCAGGCCAGCCTGTTTTCCCAGCTGCACCACCTGTGGCCTCCCTTCCCACAGAGCACCTCGCTGGGGCCAAGCTCTCCAGCCAGAAGCCCCAGTTTCTCCATGACCAGCCCTGCATGCAGCCCACTGACATCCTGCTCCCTCCAAACACAGCTCCCACCGAGAAGACTTCTGGGCAAAGGCTCCCTCCTCCTCTGGAACCCCGCTGCGTCACTGTTTCCTGATTGCACACACACACGTTC
This sequence comes from Colobus angolensis palliatus, assembly GCF_000951035.1. Classification (NCBI taxonomy): domain Eukaryota; kingdom Metazoa; phylum Chordata; class Mammalia; order Primates; family Cercopithecidae; genus Colobus; species Colobus angolensis. The sequence continues at coordinate 6,631,260 of NW_012116377.1, forward strand.
CCTTCTTTATTCCTGCAAACATTTACTGTGCACCTATTCTATGCCAGACACTGCATCCCCAGCTCTTGGCGATGAATCACCTGATGAATCAGACCAGCAAGGAGTGTGCTCGCAGATGTAGAGCAGCCACAGGCGCTAACAAAACAGTGTGGCAAGGGCTAGAATATGCACAGGGCCCAAGCCTCAGCAGGGGACAGAAGATGGAGCAGCAGGCGATTCTGCAGTGCCTATGGGGCACTCCAGTGAGGTGTAGCTCCACACCCAGCCCCCATCCTGTGCCCATGCCCCAGGTCTCACAGCACCTGACACAGGGTTTTAGCAACTCTACTAGACTGAATGGATATGGAGTAACCCGGTCAGAAGAGGAGGCACTCAGAATTACAGAACTCAGAGGAAGCAAGAGCCCAGAGGGCTGGGTGCAAACAGATGTGGGCTCGCAGCGGGCCTGCTGCATTCCAGCTGTGTCTCTCCATAAGGCAAGTAGCCTCTCCCTACTGGTCTGTCCTCCAGTCGCACAAGGAGGTGAGACAAACACACAGATGGGCCTGGGAGGGCCTGGAAGAGGATGTTCAAGGCCTGTAAGGTCCCTGGGATTTGGAAAGCAGGCCCTGAGCAGAGCCTTGCAGGCCAGCAAAGAGGGTGCCTGGCAGCAAGGGGCAGCAGAGGCCATGGGGCACCCCTGCTGGGCTGCCTTCCTCAGCTGTAGCCCACTTTTTATGAAGCCTCACACGCTGACTCTTTCCTGAGAGCACAGCCAGATGAACTCTCAGCAACTGAACACACCTGTAACTAACACCAAGGTCATGAAAGGAAGCCTTACCTCCCCACCACAGGACCCCTGCTAGTCACTGCTACCCCCACAGGGTAACCATTATCCCAGTTGCTAACAACATAGATGTGCTGTGCTGCTTTCACCCCTTCTGTAGATGGAATCACACAGTTTGCAGGTCCTCTTCCTTAGCCGGCTCCTTTGCTCAGCAGTGTGTCTGGAGTTCCAGCAGCAGCACCTGCAGCTGTGGACATCTCACTTTCATGCCAGCAGTGCTCTATCATGAATACTACTGGCACTTGCCTCTCTCCTGATTTTCAGGACTATCATGAATGACACTACCATGGACATTCTACAGTCTCTCTTCTGGTGAACCTGGGGGCACATCTGCACCGGGTGCAGAATGCTGGGTCCTGGGGCATACCCAAGTTCAGCTTTAAAAGATGCTGGCTATTGATCTTCCACAGTGGCTATGCCAACTTACACCCCACCAATGGTGTTTAGGTTCTTGGAGTTTAGGTTAAACCACATCCTTGTCAGCACTTGGAGCTGTCTGTCTTTTCCACTTTGGCCATTCTTCCAAGTGTGTAACAGTATCATGTTGTGGTTGTAATTTGCATTTCCCTGATATGTACTGAGGATGAGCTTTTTTCACGTTTGCTGACCACACCTTTTCTTGTGAAGTGGAAATCCTGTATTTAATTCCTCCACCAAATACCTTGTGTAGCTTGTGTTTCCCTACACACCAAGGGACAAGGCAGAGACCAGCGTGCCTGGGATAGGCACGTCTATTGAGCAGTGTCAGTGAGAAAACTGCAGGGCTATCGGGATCAGAAGATGGTCTTTTCTTAAGAAAACTTGATTGGCAGCAGGGAGTACAATGGGGGAAAGTGCTGACTGCTCAGAGGCAGGGCAGGGAGGCATCTGAAAGGTGCAGGGAGGAAGACTTCAATCCTGGGGAAAGGAGACAAAGTCCAGGAAGAATACGTTTCTCCCTTTCTTCCTGGCTCGGTTTTTGACGCTAACCCTGAAAAAGACCTTCTCCACTTCATAGCTGCTGACTTTGGATAAAGTGAGATGAAGCATTTTACAGAGCTGAGAGGTTCTCTAGTCACAGGAAGCCTGCATATGGGCATCCTCCCATCTGGCATCCTAATCCTCGGCATCTCCCTTCCCTCCCAAACCTGACTATGGGATTCATAAGGCAGGAGCCACAGCTGTCTGAGCCATCTCTGTGCCTGGCATTTAGCAGACTTAAATTGATGTGGAGTAAATGAAGGCTGGGCATTTATTAAAGAGGAGGAAGAGGACAGAAATAACATGAAAGAGGACTGGATACTGAGGTCAGGTACTCTGATGGTTGCTTCACACAAATTACCACTCACCCCAAAACAGCTGGCAGGTTAGTCCTAAATCCTCATTTCAAAGATAAGGAAACTGAGGCTAGAGAATGTAATGACATGCTCAGGGTCATAAGGCTGCTTACATGATTGAGGCAGAAGTAAACTGAGGTCTGCTGGACCCCAAAGCCTACTCATCCCTACCACCCTACTCAGCTCCATGGTTGACTGCAGAAGACAAGGCCTTGGCCAGCCCCAAGTGGTCAACTCCATGGGCTCTCAGGGTCTCCTTCAGGGCCACCCAGCACCGAGGTTTCTACTAGAAGACAATAAAGTGTGCTGGTTCTGAAGAGGCACAAGTCCTCCCTTAGCCCCACAATAGCTGAATCCAGGCATGGTGTGGGTGAATCCCACTCCTGGTTCTTTTGCTTCCTGCAGAAAATTACAAAGTGGCAGCTGAGCAAAGGCTCTGGAGCCAGGTGTGTGGTGGTAGCACAGCTAAGATGGCAAGGGGTTCAGCGGCCATGACTCAAGCCAGCATAGGTAGTCGAGGGTCTCACGTTCCTGGTCCATATGCCAGTATGGCAGATGCACCTGAATGTGTGTTTGGAGTTCTGAGCTAAGGAATCCGGGAATGTCCAACCCGGAGATCCATTCCTTATCTATAAGGAACATCTGAATCTCTGGCCCTTGTGAAGTGAAAATCCATGGAACACAGCTGTACAGGGCATTGAGGCCCTTTGTTTTGGGTTAAATCAAGCTTGTCCAACCCATAGACCAGAGGTTGCATGCAGCCAAGGAAGGCTTTGAATGTGGCCCAACACAAAGTCATAAACTTTCTTAAAACATTACAAGATTTTGTGATTTTTTTTTTTTTTTTTTTTTTAGCTCATCAGCCATCATTAGTGTTAGTGTATTTTATGTGGTCCAAGACATTTCTTCCAGGGTGGCCTAAGGAAGCCAAAAGATTGGCCACCCCTGGGTTTAAATGAAGGTTGCCAGGTAGAAGCTGTTAGGGAGAGTGCTAAGTGAAAATGCTATGGAAACTACATGCTCTTTGGGAGTAGTGGTTCTCTTGCTCAGCCGGCCATGGGGCCTTGCGGTTCTCCTGTCCATCCCACTGCCACTGGACTGTCCCTGTATGTAACTCTTCTGCAAATAAAACCCTATGTCTCATTTGCCGGCTCTGGGGCTCTTGTTTAAGCTCTCAAACATGGTGCCATCCCTATTGAAGTTAATAGGGGTCCCGTGCAAAGATGCCCACAGAAACGGACAAAGACCTTGTTCTATGACACTGTCAGATGTGCGGAAACACCTGGGGAGTGCATGGCCCCAGTCTGCTGGATACTGCAAGACCATCAGAGAAAAGTCTGATGCAGCCCAGAGAGAAGGCTTCCCCATCACAGAGAGCTGGTGTTGGGGTCAGGCCACCATTAATGATAAAAATCCATCTCAGCATGCATATACGTGTACATGCACACATGCTCATCCATTAATCCAAACCTGAAGCACTGTGACATGAAACAGAGCCCCCAGTACTGCAGTGCAACAGGGAAGGAGCCAGCACTTGCCAGGTGCCTAGCACACACAAACACTTTTACAGGCGTTACTTTCCTTAATCCTCCCATTAACTACCAGCAGAAAGCATTAGCATCTCCATTTTACAGACGGAGAAACCGAGCTGAAAGGAGGCACACTGACTGAATTGCTGTGTGGGAGCCAAGGCTCATGGGCTCTGGTGCCCGCACGCCATCAGTTACACCATACTCAATGTCCAGGCTGCTTCTTCACGTGCCATAAGACCCTCACAAGGCCCCTGTCTGTGTCAACACCTCACTGCTTTCTATGGGGAAATGGAAACAATATTGCTCACTTAGATCTTGCAGTGTGGCTGTGAGGAACAATTACTCAGAAAGATTATAAAGTACAGGAGCCCTACAAAATGGGATTTCCATGCTTAAGAATAATCATCTAGGAAATAAATACTGCAGACAAAAAGGTCCAGAAGTCTCTCCCTCCTTGAAAATGAGTCTGGATTTTGTGCAGGCTTTCCTTACCTGCCAGTCTCAACAGGTAGAAGGTGGAGGCTGACCGGCTTCCACGGGTGGATGGCTGCAGGATTCCACTCAGCCCCTTGGATACACCACGACTCGGCCAATAGCCACAGGTATCAGCCTCCCCATCTCAACCTGCTCTCACCCGGGACTGTACTCTGAGCTGTTTTGGGTGGTCAAGGATCATGCAGCAGCTTATCCAACTTTCCTCTGAACAGGTTTTTACTGTCAATTTCTAAACTTAAAGGAAATTGGGGGGAAAAGGAAAGGGATGTGATGATTGGAAAGTCCTGGAGCCGTGTGTACAGAAGCTGGAAATGTCAAGGTCTGCGAGTATTCAACAAATGAAAGTGGAATTGTGTAAAAGTAACAGCTAATAAAAAAAGATTGTCAGATGCTGTGTTTTCCATCTTCCCAGCCATTACAGGAATAAAATTATCCATGGAGAAGATCGAAAACCTTTTTCAAAACTAATACAATTAAGCCTCATTCTTCTGCCTCCTTTCTGCCTCTCCCCCTGGCTCCCCTTTAATCCTCCTATCTCCCGCACCAATCTCCATTTCCTGAGATGTTGGAGGTACTTTCCTTTTTTTTATTATCACCAGCAAAATGCTGTGTTTAAGAGTCAGAAAGGAGATCATGCTTTTGCACCTCCTTCTGGAAGCATTTAATAACTCTTCACAATCATCTAGGAAACCTCGATTTTTAAAAAGCCCACACCTGCATATGTAAGGAGTTTGGACTTCATTTAATGAAGAGAAAGAAGTCTCATCCAGAATTTCCTCTCCTTTAGCAAAGCAGAGACTTGGTTTCTAAGAAGAGAACTAGGGTAGAGATGAGAGAGGAGAATGACAAAAGGAAAATGTATTTTAGAGAGGCAAAAATGCTGCGAGGCTCTTTCCCTTCCACCCGAAACAGACATGTACACATGCCTCTAGCAGCCAAGCCCAGGGAGGGAAACATGAGGAGCACAAAGGAGACCAAAGAATTGCACAAATAAAAAAACAAAAACACAAACAAAAAAAACCCCCGTGCCTATGAACATATGGGAAACTGTGATAATGAGAACTATGGCTGGTGGAATTTTTTTTTACCCTTTTCTAGGATCTCAAATCACAATCCTTGTCATTATAAGCTACAGTCAAATCTGTGCATGAGACTGCTCTGTGAAAGATTTGCTTGTTAAGGGCCACTTGGAAAGCGGCTCAGAGGTGCACTGCCGTTCCTCAGACCGTGGGATATCACCATCAGCACTCTGTGTTCACGGCATGTCAACTCTGGCCAGCGCCTAAACACCGGCAAAGGTGGACAAGCAGGTGTTGATGGGGCATGGAAGAACCTGCCTCTTTTCCCCATGGCCTGGAAATCCAGAAACCCACGTTTCTGCCAGGCTCCCCTGTGGCATGGCACAGGAGAAAACCCCTGTGGAAATCAGGCCCCTCAAGCAAACTGTCAATTTCAAAGCTCCAAACCGTGACAAATGATTTGCGAAGATTTGCCTGCAATAAGCTGATGGCTCAGGTTGCTTGGCATGCTGTCTCAGGCATGAGGGGGAACAATTTTTTTTTTTTAACCTCCCAACCATCCCCTCCCACATCTTAAGCCATTTCTTTGAAAAATCTGTCATGATCTACAAATTAAACCAAAAAATAAGCAAGTTACCAAATGAATTTTCAAGAGTCGTGGTAGGGTTTTTGTTTTTCTTTTTTAAAGGCATGATGATGTTTTTAAACCTCATTCATTTCAAAGACTTATCTTTAGAAAAGCAGTGAGTGTGCAGCTGTAGTGCACTTTGATCTTCCCAACTCCCAGGAGAAAATCAATAATACAACTTTAATGTATTTGTATAGCAAGACATCACATTATTATTATTATTTTTACCAAATGCAGCTTAACTAAAGTGGAAAAGGTATACCGGGACTCAGCACCGCCCTGTGGTGAAAGTGAATTTTTTTCTAAAATTGTACTACTCTAGAGCCAGCCACACTCAACAAAAAAAAAGGTGGGGCAGTGGGGAGACAATTAAAAACCAATTATCTCCATGAATGCAACTTGGTGAAAGGCTCTATTTGGGTGCCTGCTGCAGAATGCAGAAGGGCATCTCCAAGGAGTGACTGACAATTGGGCGAATGGGTACTGGGCCTGCGGACTCCTGTCTCCCCCCATCACGGTGATGTGTTCTGGTCAGATGCCTTTAGGACCTAGCCCCAAGGAATACAGCCAAGCAGGAGTCTTACCTTCCTCTCAATACGCCCCAGCTGCTCCTTGTAAAAGGTGTCACGGCGTCTTAGCTCTGCCTCTCTGCTCTCCAGCTCCCTGGCCTGTTTGGAAGAGAACAAAGCCCATGTTAGCCAGCAGTGATGGTGCTGGAATGGTGCTGCAGGGAGAAGGTGACGGACATTTCTGCTCACATTCACAATGAGAACAGTAGCAATAATGAATTGAAAACCTTATGAAACGCCAGATCATTCACATATATTGTGCTTAATTTTCACAACAATCCTTCAAGGTGAGTAATTACTATAGCCATTTCACAGATAAACAATAACATTTATTGATTATGGGAGTCCTGTTCACAGTGCTCCCACAGTTATTTCCTTTGATCCTTACCATACTTCTAAAGGGCAGGTGGGATCATCATGATCCCCCACTACAGCTGAGAAGCCAGATGACAACAGGGAGCCTAAGTAGCTGTTCAAAAGCTCATAGCCATTCAGACAGTAGCTGGGGTCTGAACTTTGGTCAATGTAGTTGTGTCTGGCCGCTGGGTGTGCTGCCATGAGCCACACAGCTATGTGTTGGCCTTGGTGTCCTTACGCTTGGAACCATGCCATGCCACAGCCTCATACTCTCAGTTGGAAGGAGCAGGGATCCACGCCTGCAGGAAGACAGGCACAGAGTCAGCTGGAGGGGTGCTGCTCCCTCACCCGCCTGATGGGGATGGCTGAGTCCCTGTTGGAGCATAGGTCCAAGGGCTCTCCCTCCAGGTCCAGTTAGGCTGAGGGCTCAGCTTACCAGGGCAAGCAACCTGAGGCTGGCAGACCTCAGGTTGAACCCAGCCCACCCTTAACTAGCTAGGCGACCTTGAACAAGTTCCTGACCTCCAGCTTCCTCAGGTATGATGTGTAAAGCTGGAAGGGACGCATAGCTGTACAGAAGGTTAACGGAAACCCCAACGGAAGTGGGCAGGGTCTCAACAGGCCTCCATAAAGGGTCACCAGCACATGGCAGGGCAGGGATGTAAGTCCCATCACTGGGATACTCACGTCCCCGAAGTCTCCGGGGGCTTCCCAGGACCAGGCCCTAGGGCCCCCTTCTACCCTCCACGGGTCAAATGTGGAACAACTCCACACTGAGTGTCAGGGTGGAGACAGTCACAGAGGCCTGGGAGCTCAGGACTGCCTTTTGTGACTGTATGGAGGAATAACACCATCTGCTTGCTGTCTACCCCTGTGCTAGGGCTGTGTGTGCTCAGGTTCTCCGCTAAGTTCCTGATGGCACTTAATTAATCCTCACTACCCCCAAGAGCACAAGCTAGCCAGTGGTAGACTGTGAACCTAAGTTCATATGACTTCCAAGTCCTGAGCTTTTTCCTTTTAAGCCACACTATGGTATCAGCACATGGGTTTGAATCACTCAAAAATATGGGGTAAGACATGAACCCAAGTTTTTGAAAGCCCATCTCCCTGGCAGTGCTACTCCTACTGACACAGAACCTTGCAGAACAACCAGCAAGATAAGTTTGTAATAAGAGCTGACCACTCACCAGTGCTCCTGAGTGCAGAGTACCAGGAGAAAGACTCAGGCGAAAGGGCCACACCAGGCCAGTGGGCTTGGGTGGCTGGCTGAACCCCTCCCTGAGAGTTAAGTTCTAACACTAGCTCTATTACTGACTGGTCTCTAGGAAGCCTGAGCAAGATGCTGTCTTGTCTGTTTTCCCCTTACCTGTATCAGGGAGAAGAAGTAATAACCTGGATCCCCAGGCAGCTGCAGAGGATCTAAAAATGCCAGGAAGGCTTCTGGAATGCCAACACTTCAGAAAAGCTAAATACAAACAGTGGGACTAAATGCCAGGAATTTCTCGCAGGGCTTTTCAAAGTGTGCTGCTGAAGCTGTGTCCCAGGAATGCAAGCACGGCTAATCTGTGCTGGGCCTCTCAGCACTCCAGCACTTAACTGTTACCAATCCCTGGTGCAGTCAGAGGAGAAGCTTGTCTGATGCAATTAAGCAGCCAGTAAAGGAAAGTCTCTGAGGGCTCTGGACCTGCCATTTTTTGACCAGCAGTCCCAGCCAAGCAGGAAGATGACGTCTGAAGGCAAAACCATCATAAGGCTCTTCAGCTGCCATTCTCTACAGTTAAGTGAAGCAGCAGAGACAAGGAGGTGAGTCCACCCGTCCACCACCATCCCACTGACACTGTGATGCCTCCTCTGGGCCGAGGCTACCAGAATGCTCATCCTGAAGCTTTCAGGGCCTGTGCCAGCAGGATGTCCATGTGAGGAATGGGACACAGGACTAAAGTGTTGGGTGAAGATGTCTAGCCATCAGCACCTCCTTAGGCTAGAGACTGTTCACACAAACAGGAAGAAACATTGAGGACATCAAGGCCTACTTTTCTATTCATGTCCAATGCAGCACAATTCAGCAGTTAAGAATGAAATGAACTGTTTGGAGAGGGATGAGGCTATGCCTCCCACTTGAATGAAAACTCTGCGATGTGCACCATATCCCCAACACCTTGGCTTCGTCACAAGTAAGCCACCAGGGTGGCAAGCTCACCGCCTCTAATTCATCTGCTACAAAGCACTGCCCACCGGCTCTGCTCATCTGAGATTTAGAATGCAATCCCAATGACTGACAATGGACAAGAGGTGACACGACAAATGGCTGTAGAAACTGAGTATGACACAAATGCCTGAGTGTCAGTGCCTGGCCCAGAGCAGACACTCAATGACCTGGCTGTGACATATGGAAGAGCACATTGGGCAGTACCTGCCACTCCACACAGTTGCCCCGCAGTCTCATAGTGGCTTCCTAGCACTCATGAGAGGCCACGCAGCACGCAGCACAACTGTGGCTTCAGTGCCTGAGTGTATCACTTACCAGAACACCATGAAGGACACCTCTGTGTGACAGACAGAACTGTAAAAGGGCTGAGGGCACAACAAGGAAGCCAGAGAGAGAATCTCTGCTATCATGAAGCTTAGATCCCAGTGGGAGATGCAAATGTGTGTGCAGATAAATAATTTCAGAGAGATGTGCTGGGGAGACCATAAGACAGACTCACTTGTAGGGTTAGCGGGTTGCTATTTTCCCTAAGGAGATTTCTGAGACAGTGTTCAGGGAAAAATTTTGGAATTAAGAATGTTGTCTCTAATATAAAGGTAATATATCACCATTATGAACATGTACTCAGCAGATGACAGTCTTTGCATAGAGAATTGAAGGAATCTGCATGATTTGGTCAAGGACCTCCTCCAGTCAAGACAACACAGTGAGTTCACACTTTGATGCCTCTACCCTACTCCGAACACATAGCATTGGCAGATAAATTATAGAACAGGTGACCAAAAAGACACAGACAGGTTCAAAAACAAGATTAAAGTGTCCAATACCAAACAGAAATGCAAAGCAGTGGGTGGGGCTGAAGCCACAGGCCTGCTGGCTCCAAGTCTGGAGCAGGCAGAGGCAGTCAGGAACCCTCTTTATCATGCAGGGTCAGAATAAACCACATTCTGCACAAGTGGGGCCCTGAAGCCAAGCTGGCGACCTGCAGCCTAGGGATCTCCCTAAAATAAGAAGCTGATATAAAAAACTTCTGAAGACCTCCACTGAGGGACAGGGTTTTCAGTTTGCTTAAACCTAGAAAGCCCGGAAGCTACAGATCCCACTCCTGGATGACAAATGAACCTAGTCACTCAGTTCCTGGCTCTGCAATATCACCAGGACCACTGTGGAGACAGGCCTCAGAAGGCCAAAATCAGACCTGGTCCCGCACTGGGGTGCAGGTGTAGGTGACAATAGAAATATTGAACTTCCCACTCCAAATGAACCTACAAACTGAATCTCAAATATGTGAAGAAATAGAATTTCTAAAAAGACTACCAATAAAAGCAGTAACTGAAATATGAATTCACTCCAGATGACATTAATTTTATGGGACAATATGACAAAGGATTTCAAAAAACTTTTTACTATGCAAAAATTTAAACACAAGAAAGAAGAATATAATAAAACCCCAGATAGCCATCAGCAAGCTTCAACAATTAGACACTAAAGAGATTTTCTTTCATCTCTACCCTCCACCTTCTCCACCCAAGTTTCTTACAGATCTCTTCATCTACATAGCTTCAATATGTTGCTCTAAAAAATAAGGACTTTTAATTTCTAAAACACAACCATAGTAGTATTGCATATCAAAAACAATTTAACATGAATTCCTTAACATCATCGGATATCCAGCCAGCATTACAACCTCCAATTGATAAATAATTTTAAATATGCATATTTAACTTGCTCAAAAAGATAAAACGAAGTAACTTCTGAATTACAAAAAAGAAATTATGAACCTGAAACAGGCTAACCACTAAATAGGTAAAGATTGTACATTTAAAATCTACAAAATAAAAAATGAAATCGATAAGACAAACTCTAAGCTGAGGACAGCAAGGGAAAAATTATCAAACTGAAATGAAGTATGGAGATTTGAGCAAGAATGTACCAATGGAAGACAAAGATAAAAAGTCGGGAGGACTGCTTGAGTCCAGAAGCTGGAGATCAGAATGGGCAACAAAGCGAGACTCCATTTCCACAAAAAATAAAAATAAAAAGTTGGCTATGGTGACACATGCCCACTACTTGAGAGGCTGAGGCAGGAGGATCTTTTGTTCCCTGGAGTTTGAGGCTGTGGTGAGTTATGATCGCACCACTGCACTCCAGCCTGGACAGCAGAGTAAGACTCTGTCTCAAAAAAACAAACAAACAAACCCAAAGATAAAAAGTTTGATAAAAGCTAAGAACTGTGGAAGACAGACTGATGGTCCAGAATGTGTCTAACAGCTGTTTCAGAAGATGAGAAGGGAAAGACTGGAGAGGAGAAGCGGGTAAGAGAGGGGAAGGAGGATGGAAGCCAGAGTAGAAGGCAGGTGAGAGGACGGGAGGTAGGCAAGCGGAGGGAGAAAGACACTGGTAGGGGTGAGTGAGGGAGAGTGGGAACAGGGGAGGGGAGAGAGAGGGAGAGGATGGTAAACAGAAAAGACCAAATAAAACTATAGAAATAAGTGTAAGTAAATTGGTTACCACAAAAAGCACATGAAGGGGGCCTCTAGGATGGCCCCTGATGATCTCCACCTCCTAGGCCTCATGGCCCGGTGGGATCTCCTCCTCTTGAGTGTGGGCTGGAACTTGAGACTCATTACTAACAAATAGAATATGGCAAAGTGATGGGATGTCACTTCTAAGATTTAGTTTTAAAAGACAGTGATTTCTGTCTCGCTCATACGCTTTTCCTTGTCCACATTGATGAGGCAAGCTTCCATTTTATGAGTTGCCTCCATTACCACTGGGAAGACAGGTCTCAGAAGACCAAAATTACATAGTAAGACACTGAGGGTGGCCACTGACCAACAGCCAGTGAGGACCGGAGGCCCTCAGTCCATCAGCCCTCAAGGAACTGACTCCTGCCCACAGTCATGTGAGTGAGCTTGGAAGCAGACCCTCCCCCAGTGGAGCCTTCAAATGAGACAGCAGCCCTGGCAGATACCTTGACTACAAGACCTTAGGGCAGAGGCACCCAGCTAAGCCAGGCCCAGATGCATGACCCATAGAAACCACAAGACAATAAATGTTTAAGTCACTACATTTTGTAATTTGTTACTTAGTAATTGTTAACTAACATAAGATATGAACTGATTAATCTCACCCTTAAAAGAAAACTGATTATCAATTTGGATAAAAGAAAGGAAAAAAAACCTAATGACTTGCTACTTACAAGAAACCCAAGCCCCCATACTAATGGCCTTACAGAAAAAAAGAAATCCTCCACTGGACATAAATATATAGTGTAATGTCTACTGTTTTATTTTGTTTACACAAAATGTTGAGCATTAAATCAAAACTTTAAAAATACACACACACACACACACACAAGTGCATGCGAAAATAATGACCCTCCATATAGAGATAAAATACTGAAACCAGACACATTAATGGCCCTGACTGGAATTAAGACAAAGGGACTTTAAATAACTATGATGAATATGTTAAATAACCTAGTGGAAAAAGGTAAATATCATATGTGAAGATACAGAGAATTTCCACAGAGTGATACAACTATCTTGCCTCCATTGTTCATGATGAGAAATCAGTCTTTCATATTACTGAGGATTCCTTGTAGATGATGAGTCACTTCTCTCTTGCTACTTCCAAAATCTTCTCTTTGACTTTTGACAGCTTGATTGTGAAGTTCTTAGGTGTGGATCCCTTTGAAATCTTGTGCAAAGCCACATACATAGTCTTGGTCTTTTAAAATCCCAGGAATAGCATATGAGCTTTTCAAAGCCTCCTATGGCCACCTCATTCCCTAGCTTTTCTTTTTAAGCTTTCAGGTTACCCTATTGTTTGCCCAAATTGTTATCTACCTCCCCAGGCAGCTATACTATTCAACAATTGCCTCTGCTTGTTTTTGACAAATGTCCACTGGGAAAAGGCTGTTGGTATTGGGCAACCTCTGAGTCAGGTTGTATAAAGACGGCCTTATAAGCGGGGTCTCTTTCAGGGAATCACCAGACATGAAAAATAATGACATTTCTCTGGGAATGGGGCTTTGAAGGAGGTCCAACCCTTTTCTGCCCCTTCTGGTGGCTGGCAGGCTGCAGGTCTGCACTGTGCTTGTGGGCTACGGGTTTTCAAGGCTACTGTGGAGCTGCAGGGGAAACAGGGATGGGACATGATAAATTGAAATGCCACAAAGCTCACTTTTCTTACTCATTCATTTTTTTCTTGAACAAATGTTCCTGGATTGATGCAAGCCTTTGGTCAATTTTCAGAGTTCTGAAAAAATAGATTCTGACTACTTTTGCCAGTATTTTCATTGCTTTTATGAAAGAGGATTTTTAGAGGCCCTTATTCTACCAGTTTCACTGACACCACCGGAAACTATAAAACAGAACCAAATGGAAACGCTAGAAATCCATTTCTAGCATGATATAGCATGAATTCACAGATTTATTAGCATATTGGATGGAGCAAAGAATCAGTGAACTTGAAAACAAGGCATTATAAATTATATAAATTAAAACATAAGGAGACAAAAGAATGAAAAATAAAATGGAACAGGGCCCCCAAGATCAACAGAATAATATCAAATATCCAAAGCATACATTTAATTGGAGTCCCAGTAGAAGAGAAAAGTGGGATAAAAGAATTAAAATATATGGCCAAGAATTCTCTGGGGTTGATTGAAGACAACTAAGTCTGAGACAACAAATCTGAGAAGCTCAGAAAAATTCCAAGCAGGATGCTTTTATAAAATTCTTAAATAATTCCTTAAGTAATGGGATATCTTTGAACAGAGATTATGTTTTTGAAAAATAATTTCTAGAGCAACCCTAAAAAAGTAACCCCAAAAGCACAAATAGTCAATAGAGGAGATCATGGAATTCTAAATATATTGACTCATCCCCACTCTCCCCTACCAAAAACAAACCTGCAAGAAAGAAGCAAAGAGGAACAAAGAACAGATGGAACAAACAGAAATCAAACTTCAAGATGGCTGATTTAAATAGTCGCATCAGAAATCACATCAAATATAAACCAACTTAGCCCTTGTATTAGTTCCTATTGCTATGGTATGAAATTACCAGAAACTTAGTGGCTTAAAGCAATATAAGTGTTTTCTCTTACCATTCTAAAGGTCAGAACTCTCAAACAGGTCTTATTTGACTACAATCATGCTGGTGGCAGGGCTGTACCTTTCTAGGGGTTCTAGAGAATAATCTATTTCCTTACCTTTTCCAGTTCTAGCTAGAGGCTACCCCCATTCCTTGGCTCATGGCCTCACATCACCTTGACTTCTGCTACTCTTATCATACCTTCTTTTCTGTCTCTCCTGCCTTTCCCCTTCCCTCATAAGGACCTTGAGATTACACTGAACCCACCTGGATAACAAAGGATAATCTCCCCATCACATATCCTTAACTTAATCACACCTGCAAAGTTCTTTTTGTCATGTGAGAGAAAACATGCACAGGCTCCAGGTACTAGAAGGTAGACATCTTTGGGGGGTCATTATTCTTCCTATCACACTCCCCAATGAAAAGGCAAAGTCCTAACTATGTGTTATTAATAAGAAATAGCTTTTAAATACAAAGACACAAAAATTTGGGGAAAAAAAGAAAAATATATATTGTGCAAATGCTAAGTAAAAAAAGCTGGTGTAGCTATATTAATATTAATTAAAGAAGAATTCAAGATAAAAAATAAGACCAGATATAAAGAGGGGCAGTTCATAATCATAAAAGGGACAATTATTCAAGAATAACAATTCTAAATGTATAGGTACTTATAATAAAACTCCTAAATACATAAAGCAAATCTGAGAGACTAAAGAGGAACATAAGTAAATCCATAATCACAAATACTTTGATCTCCTGCTCTTAAAATATTGATAGAACAAGTAGACAAAAAAATCAACAAGGATATGGAAGATTTGAACAGTATTATCATTCAACATGACCCAAATGACATGTATACAACACTACATCTAACAATAGGAGGAAACATATGCTTCTTAAATACACATGGAACAGTCACTGAAATGGACATCTTGAGCTATTAAGTTTAAAAGGATGAAATCATGCAAAGTATGTTCTATGACCAAAAAGGTATTAAATTAGAAACTGTAAAACACCCAGAAAATCCTTACTGTTGTAAGACACCCAGAAAATCCTCAAATGTTTAGAAAATAAGCATATTACTAAATAACCCACGAGTCCTAACCAAAAGAAACAGTAGTAATAGACTACTGAAAATAGACTTGGAAATGACAGATAATGCAATTAGCAGATGAGGACTTTAAAACTGCTATTGTAAGCATGTTGAAGGATTTAAAGAAAATGTAAACATAATGATATAAATGGAAGCTACTGAAAAGTGCCAAATGGAATTTCAAGAGCTAAAATGAAAGGCTGAAAAAGTGAATACTACCTTAGGAACCTGTGGGACAATTTCAATATCAAGTGGTCTAACATACATGTAATTGAACTCTTGGGAGGAGACAGTGGTAGTGGAAAAACATTTGAATATTTCAAGAATAGATGAAAAATTCCCAGATGTGTTCAGAAATATAAACCATAATCCAATAAGCTAAACTAACCAACTCAACAATATACACGTGATGAATGCAGTAATGCAAATATAAAAATTACATATCTGATCATCTAAAAATACATACTTTTCCTTGATTTGCAAAACAAAACACGAGCCTTACCCCAAAGAATTTCCCAGTCCAGATGGCTTCACCAATTTTAACAAATATTTAAGGAAGAAATCATACAACTTCTAAGCAAATTCTTCCAGCAAATAGAGGAGGAAACACTTCCCAACTCATTTTATAAGGCTACTATAATGATACCAAACCAGTATTCCTCAAGAAAAGAGACGTAAAAATCCTTAATAAAAAAACTGGCAAACCAGTTCCATCAATGTGTAAAAAAGATAATACCCATAACCAACTAGGGTTTATGCCAGCAGGATGCTGGCATAACAACGTACTTCACTACACTAACAAAGAATAAGAAGACAATCATACGATCATTTTCAATAGATGTAAGAAGAGCATTTGACAAAATATGACATCCATTCATGGAGAAAACTTCTAGAAAACTAGTCATAGAAGAAAGTTTCCTCAACTTGATGAAGGACATGTACCAAAAAAATTTATATAAATATCATGCTGATTGGTGTAATATTGAAGGCTCTTCCCCTAAGACAGCAGGGAAAAAGTTTAAAAAGATTTAGAGTATCTGATTAATAAAAGTAACAAGGTTGATCTAACAGACATATTTCTAGAATCTCTACTCCCAAAATTAAATATCTACATTCTTTTACAGATGAATGGAACATTTTTAAAAACATTCCACTCTTGCAGGTCACACCCACCAAAAAAAAAAAAAAAAAAAAGAATTTCAGTGCAATGAAAAGGACAGTTAAAATGAGTTATGGTGATATGTCTTCTTAAATAATTTGTGGGCTAAGATAAAATAATGATAGAAATTTCAAAATTACAAGAATAAAAGTCCTACATTTAAAAAATGTGTGATACAGTTGATGTGGTATCTATGAGGTAAATGTACTTAAATGCAAAATTAAGATTTAAGCAAATTATTCATTTCATATATGAATAAAATAGGATTCAGATTAAGTGACCTGCTACATCACACAGGAGCAGGACTATGAAGACAGATTCCTGACTCCCAGGTCAGCAACCTCACATTTGGGGACCACGTCATTCCATCCTGAGCTGTGTGCTTTGACAATGCAAAAATCATTGGTGGATCATCAAACTTAGAACTAATCTAAGAACACGTATTATAACCATGCTTCTCAAATGTTTAAAGTGCATTTGAATCACCCAGGATTTTGATAAAAGGCAGATTCTAGCTTCTAGATTAGTCTAGACTCATGAAAATTGGGCCCAAGATTCTTTGGGTCTGGGATGGGCCCAGGGTTCAACAGTTCTTTTTTTTTTTTTTTTTTTTTTTAAGACAGAGTCTCACTCTGTCCTCCAAGGAATGGCCAGTGACATGATCTTGGTTGACTGCAGCCTTGATCTCCTGGGCTCAAGTGGTCCTCCCACCTAGGCCTCCCAAAGTGTTGGGATTACAAGTGTGAGCCATTATGCCTGGACTAGATTAAACATTTCCAACATTCCCAAGTAATGGGTTTGTTTTGCTTTGAGACAAAGTCCTGTTCCTTCACCCAGGCCAAATTTTAGTGGCATGATCACAGCTCACTGCAGCCTCAACTTCCTGGGCTCAAGCAATCTTCCCACCTCAGCCTCCTAGTAGCTGGGATCACAGGCACATGCCACAATGCCCAATTAATTAAAAAAAAAATTTTTTTTTGGAAAGACGGGGTCTCCCTATGTTGCTGGGCTGATCTCAAACTCCTGGGCTTAAGCAATCCTCCCAACTTGACCTCCCAAAGTGCTGGGATTACAGGCATAAGCAACCATGTCCAGCCTAGGTAATGTTAATTTGAGTACTAAGGCACTAGATGATGCCTATGGAAAGATAAATGATGGTTATAGTGAGATTGTCAAAACTCTGCAAGATCCATGGTGGGTCTAAATTATGTTCCTCACAACCCTTACTTTAGATTAATGATAATGCACTCTAATTTTAAAAGATAATAAAGAGTAAGGGCTTAAGGGAACAGGCTTTAGACTCAGAAAAAGTTAGATTTGAATACTAGATCTGTCACTTCCTACTTGAGCGACCGTGGTCAAGTCAGAACTTCTCTATGCCACAGTTTCCTAACCCATACAATGGAGAAATTAATACAATCTCTATCTCATAAGGTTGCAGTGAAGTTAAATAAGACCATACACATAAAGTACTAAACAAATATCTGGTACACGTACACTATAATTTTCTTCAAAATAAATAGCAGCCAAGAAATTATTTTCATAATAAAAGTGTTATTATTATTTAATCAGAAAAGAAAATACACCTATCCATGACCATATTAGATAACAG
This sequence comes from Colobus angolensis palliatus, assembly GCF_000951035.1. Taxonomy (NCBI): domain Eukaryota; kingdom Metazoa; phylum Chordata; class Mammalia; order Primates; family Cercopithecidae; genus Colobus; species Colobus angolensis. Next base: position 6,649,180 of record NW_012116377.1, read on the forward strand.
ATTTTTAACATAGAAAGGCATATCTCAAAGACAAATATAACTTTGAGATGATCTGGGCTAATATCCACACTTGGAACTGATCCTGAGGTGCTCTGGGATGTTATACGTCAGTATCAGTGTTTTATCTTCCTTCATTACACCTGTCTTCTCTCCCTCTTAATATGTTCATCTATGGTATTAATAACTGTCACAGAGCTCTTTCTAAAACATGTTTTTACATTTTGTATTGAAATATTCACATATCATAAAACTCTTTTAAAATCGATAATGCAGTGGGTTTTAGTACATTCATGAAGTTGTGCAATCATCACAACTATCTCATTTTAGAACATTCCTGTCACCCCAAAAAGAAACTCTGTGCCCAAGAGCAGGCAGCTCCCATTTTCCCCTACACTTAGCCGCTAAATGTCCATCAACTAATAGATGAATTTTAAAATGTGGTGTATCTATACAATGGAATATCATTCAGCCAGAAAAAACAATGAAGTACTAATACATGCTACAACATAAATTAACCTTGAAAACGTTACGCTAAGTGAAAGAAGCCAGACATGAAAGGCCACATAGTATATGATTCTATTGATATGAAATGTCCAGATTAGGCAAACACATAGAGATAGAAAACAGATCAGTGCTTGCCAAGACCTGGGGGCCGGGGCAGGGGTGATGGGAAGTGAGTATTAACGGAAGTAGGGTTTCTATCCAGGTGATGAAAATGTCCTAACCTTAAATTGTGGTAATGGCTGCACAACTCAGTGAATACACTAAAAACCATGGAAATGTGTGCTGTAAATGGGTGATTTCATGGTTTATGAATATCTCAATAAAGATGTTAAAAATACATAAGATTACCAAGGAAACAAATTATATTGAAGTACAGTTATCAAAATATTAAGAAAAAAAGGCCTGAGGTGGGGAGACCAGTGAGAGAGCTGATGTAGTAATCCAGGTTGGGGAGCACGACAAGGTCTGCACTGAGGCTGGATTGTAGGGTGAGGGGGTGCAACAGGAGAAGACTGACCGATTAGATGCAGCGGGGAAAGGAGGGAGAAAAGCACAATGATCCCTCCAGGTTCCGGCTGAAAATGAGAACTACGTCTACCTATGTTGTAACGATAAATGAAATTAGTGCACCTTATACTTGTATGTCTTCTATACACAGCTACATACATTCCCACAGCTAATACAGTATTTAGCATGTGGATATATGGTCATATAAATTTCCAAATTATTGCCAGATGCCAACTTGGCATAGGTATGTCCTTGTGTTTATACAGAGAGATGTCCAAAGAACAAATTATATGTTCACTGTTCTGTTTACCTGCTTGTACTCTTCCTAAACCACAAGTTCCTGGAGGCTGGAGGCTGAATTGTGTTACTGCTTAATCCCCAGTGACACAGAGTAAATATTCCCTGCAAGAATAAAATGGCGAGGCATGGTGGCTCACATCTATAAACCCAGCATTTTCGGAGGCCAAGGCAGGAGGATCACTTGAGCTCAAGAGTTCAAGACCAGCTCAGGCAATATAGTGAGACTTCATTTCTACTATTAAAAATAAAAATTAGCTGGGCATAGTGATGCATGCCTGTAGCCCCAGCTACTAGGGAGGCTGAGGCAGGAGGATCACTTGAGCCCAGGAGATGGAAGCCACCGCGAGCTATGATAATGTCACTGCATGCTGGGTGAGCAATAGAGCAAGACTGTCTTTGAAAAAAAAAAAAAAGGAATAAAATGAAGCTGAGAAGGTGATTTTGTGAAAAGGAGATGCTAATCATTAAGACAGTACAGTACACTGTGATGGTTAAGAGGCTTGGGTTCAAATTCTGGCTCTAACAATTATTTGCAATTTCTCTGTGCCTCAGTTTCCTCATAGGGCTGCCATAAGAGTTTGCTGTGATTCTGCCCTGTTGTAGGTGTCCTGGCAATGCTTGGGCTTGTCTGTTGAGTCTGAAGAAGAAACCATCACTAAGAATCCATCCCTCCCTTCCTTCCATAAGCCAGCTTGGACAGATGCACACCATTCCACGAGGTTGGCACAATTCAGCAGGGAGGTGCAGCTGATAAAGGGACTGCAGAAATGCAGACCTTCCTTCATTGACATCAAATGGGTCCTGCTGAGGCCCAAGCCTGGAAGAGTGAGGAGGGGCAGAGCTGAACAGGCATTGTTGACCCTAAGACCAAGTCCCAGCTCTGTCAAAGGCACAGAAAAATCAGGAGAGGCTGCTTCTCTAGGGTCATCTTCCTTACTTTCCAAAATCACCTACCTGTGCCAGGAGGGACAGGCAACTCAGAAACATGCTATGAAGAGGGATGCTCAAAGCCACGTCTTTGTTCCTCATTACACGATACACATTTTCCAAGAGTCACTGATGCCTCACAAGGAAACTCTGAAAAAACATTCTATTACAAGACCATCTGCTGAAATACTGTAGGCTCTCTGCAGCCCCCATTTCCTTTTATTACCAGGGAAAGCCGCATGAAAATTGGTCTTGTTCTGAAGGCTTGTAGACACAAGACTCATGCTGCTTCCTTCCAAATCTCCACTTGCAGGCTGCAGGGTTGAGACTGCTCCCCCGCCCCATCTGCACTGTGGACATGGTTCCCATGGCTGGGAGGATGAGGGAACGGAGACTTCAGGTGTGAGGGATCACAGGACAGATGGCCTCCCAGGCAACCAGAACCTGCTCTACTTCATGTTACCCAAGTAAGAAAAGAACAAGACAGCAGGGAAGGAGATGGTGGAAATGCTCAGAGACAGTTAACTCTGTGTATGTCTGACACATTTTATCCAATAAGTACCACATTCTCTGCAGCCTTCTTTCCTCTTAGCAACACCTAGATATTGGTCAGGGCAAAAGTATAATCTTGGTCATAACAAAATAAGAATCAGTGACATCTCATGAAACAATCAGGCACGAGTTTATAAAAGCAACAGTGACCATTTATTACCAGTCAATAAATAATTCCTTAAGTGCTCCATTAACTTATACAATAACCTAGTGAAATAGTTAAGTATTATTAAACACTATGTATATATGTATGTATGAATGAATGAATGTATGAATGAATGAGACAGGGTCTTGCTCTGTCACCCAGGCTAAAGTACAATGGCATGATCTTGGTTCACTGAAGCCTCGACCTCCTGGGCACAAGCCATCCTCCCACTTCAGCCTCCTGAGTAGCTTGGACTACAAGCACACCATGCCTGGCTAATTTTTAAAATTTTGGTGAGATGGGGTCTCACTATGTTGCCTAGGCTGGTCTTGAACTCCTGGGCTCAAGCAATCCTCTTGCCTTGTCCTCTTAAAGTGCTAGAATTACAGGTGTAAACCCATTTTAAAGGCAAGAAAATGAGGCACAGAGTTATGAAGTCACCCAGGGCCGCACAATCAATACATGGCAGAGGAAAAGTTTTAAAGTAATGGGCTTCATCTCCTGGTGTAATAAGATCCTACCTGGTATAATTTTCCAAGCAAGGCTATCTTAAGAAATCATGATATCATCTCTGCAATGTCTAATAAAGTTCTAGGGCACAAGGATGATAAGGTCGGAAATGAAATGTAGAACCACACTGGTGCACAATTCCCTTTAGTGGAGGGCTGGGAGGAACCCCAGATTTGCACAGAGCACCAACAATTAACCATATGGGAGCTTGGGCCGGTGAAAGCCCAAAGCGATGTCCATTTCTCCCCAGGAAGAATAGGCCAGTAGGCCCCTCCCCTGCGCTTGCTCCCAGCCTTCAACAGTCCTTACCTGTCGGCATCCTCAGCATGCTGTCTTCCTGGGCCTGTGCCACGAATTTTGTTCCTCCAGAGCAAAGCCAGCCTGGCCCAGGCAGAGCACCTGAGCCCTGGTCTACCCAGGCACACCTAGCTCAGCCAGCACCTCCACATTCCTGCAGATGCCCTCTCTCCTCTCAGCATCTCCACACAATCTCTGCTACGGCACTTTGCCTCTCCTGGTCAATGTCCCCACTGCTATTTCACTCTTGTTTGCACTGTCTTCAGTACCAAAATTGTACTGAATGCTTGTGGACTGTTCTCAGAGCCTGGGATCCTGCGATGAGTGAGACACACAGGAAGGGATGGACAGATGAACATAAATTAATGAGTGAATGTAATGTCAGATGGTGAAGAAGAGCTGTGAAGAACAGAGCGGCGGTCCAGAGAGGCGGGGGTGAGGACTCATTCACAGGGAGTGACCAGAGAAGGTCCCTTTCAGGAGGTGACATTTGAGCTGAGAGCTGCATAACAGGAGAGAAGGCCATGAAGATCTTGGGGAAGTTCATTCCTAGCTGAAAAAACCAGTGCAAAGGCCTCTGAGTGGGAACAAATGTGACATATTCGAGGGACATAACAAACACCATAACAAATATCTGGGAGTGGAGTGGGGGAGTGGTGAGAGGCAGCATGAAAACCAGGCTGGGGCCTAACGGCACAGGGCCCTGCAGCCCTGGTGATGTGGTGCACTGCCTTCTATGAGCACGGGAAGCCACTGGAGAGCTCTGAGCAAGAGAGCGATATGATCTATTTATTTATTTTTTAAATCCAGCTCATAAAAGCTGAACTGGAAGGCTTCTGCCCAAGAGGACAGCCTGATTATCTCCCTTCCCACACCATGCACTCGCATGCACAGGCACACAAAATATTAACTGTGGTTGTGACAGCTGTAGCTATGGAAAGGCGGCAAGGAGAAACCTTTACAGAAGAAATAATATGCGATTTTCTAGCAGAACACCTTTTAAAAAGTAATGCTGGAGAACAGAATCCCTGCCTGTGAGGGAGGCAGGGGCTATCTTTATGTACAGGGTAACAGCATGCTGCTTGAAATAAGCAAGAGTTGGGTAAAGCAGAGCTTACTCATGCTTCTAAATCTGCAGGCTGAAAAGAGAGATGGGGAGGGAGAAAAGGAGCCAGTGATTCAGCTCTGCTGCCTGCTGCTTCTCACTGCAGCTCCAAACAGTAAGAGTTCAGAGAAGTTGCTCAAACATGACCAGCAACAGACCTATAGTTTCTTGCAGAGAACAAGAGTGATGAACCTGCCCAGTCTCCGGTGGGAAATTCATGAACTGAGCAGAGCCAGCCAGGTGTGTGTGGTCTTCCATGCCCAGAGCATCACCAGTCCGCCCTGCCCCACTCTTACGTCACTTCAGACCTCAGGGATTGTAAGCTGATGAGTCACAGAGGTTCTTTGGAGAACCGTGAGGTTAAGGGAGTCAGAGAAGTGGCCCCTACCTGACCAGAGAGCAAGCTGCCTGGCCACGGTCACACCCTCAGCCTGTAACGATGTCAGGCAGGCAGGCAGTCACCCCATACCTACTGGAGGGACCGGGGCTCTGTGGGGAGCACTGTCCTGCCTCTGCTGTTGGCACCTACACCCAGGCAAAGAGGACAACACTGGAGAACAGGGAATTGTTGGCCTGCAGCTAGGGTGGGGCTCACTGGGCCACCTCCACCAGATAAACTGTCCCTCAGGGGTCTCAGAGGCTGGTCAGAAACCTGTTCCAACTGTTTGTGGATCTATCTAGGATCCCCCACCCGGGCTACTTTTCTGGAGAATGGATATTAGAAACTAGAGAAACACTTTTCTTTGATCTAGTCTCAACCAGCTACAAATACTGCCCATGGAACAGTGGAGCTCTCATTCCTCCAGACACACCAGGGCTTCCAAGGCCTGTGCTTCTGGCTCCAACTGTTCTTTGCCAGAAATGTCTCTTTTTCTACACCCTGCCTGCCCAAGTGCTCTGCTGTTGCCGACTGTCAAGGACCCAGTCAACACTTCCTTCAGCACCCTATTAAAACCTGTGTTGGAGTCTTGGGGAGGTTCTGTCCAATTTCTAATAGGAAGCTGTCCTATATCTAAGTGGAGATCAGATATGTATGCTATCTCTGTCCTGAAGTAGCCAGGGACAGACCCCCCACTTGGGCTCAGATAGTCATCATCACACAAAACTAAACCCTGAATAAATGACACAGAAAGGAGGGACTGATGGAGACTGGCTTGACAAGAGACCACAGCAACAGCAGTAGTAGCAAGAGTACAATGATGCAACTGGTAGGGCTTCATGACCTAGGAGCTCTCCTGCTTCCAGCCCATTCCCCAGGCCTGGCCTTCCAGCTCCATGCCCACAGGCAAGCCCCCAATAACTCTCTAATTAATTCCTTCTGCTTATGATAGCCAGAGTTGGTTTCTGTCACTGTAATCAAAATCCCTGAATGACTTATTTTTTCTTCTCTCTCCATCCAAACAGAACTGTATCACCTATCTGTACTCCCACAGCACTTAAATACATCCTATAATTATTCTAAGTATTCTTATGCTAATTGGTCTATAGCTATTGATCCCCCTGCAAATATAGGGGCTTCATGAAAGCAGCAGCCCTGAGTCACTTCTGTTGGTGTCCCCACGCCTGGCATGAAACTTGGTAGGCAAATGATGCATAAATATATGTTGAACTAAATTTACACTTCCAAGATACATTCATGATTTCACGCATATGATGAATTATTAAGTAACGTTATTGGTAATTCTAACAAAAGCAAAACACAGGTCACCGAATACAGTGCTGTAATTTTCAACAATCTTCTCGAGAGGTTGTATATTTATTCTCCAAGGACTCATCATTATTGTACCACTAAGTATTGAGTGGATGCTGGATAAGGGCCCTGAACTCAAGATGGCATAGCTATCAGACAGCAAGGCTGGACTTCCATAGGTCTACATAGTTACAAAGCCCACATTCTTCCCACTTGCCACACTGCTTCCCAGTAGGTCTCCATCAAAGACATATAGCATGCAACGCACTGTGTGAATGATTCTAACAAAGCTGCTATTGTTCAAAATATTGTTTAGAAACTGTTTTCAAATTTCACACATTTATGCAGATCTTCAGAAGTGGCAAATCTTCTGTCTTTCAGGGAAGTATGAGTTTCTGGAAAGAGCTGAGTGTCTGTACCCGTGCCAAGGAAGGAGGCAAGGTATCCTGAAGGGGGTGGAGCCAGTCACAGTATATGAAATGTACCCCCAACTTCGGGAGAAAACTGTCTCCCTAATACGGCTCCTTAACTAACAAGTCCTCGGAGTACAGGGTTTTTACTCTGCTTTGAGTTCTGAGAGATATAGGTATGAGCATGTGCACATGTGCATGTGTGTGTGTGTGCATGTGCATGCAAGTGGCGTGTGGGCACATGCATGCACACAAGCAACAGACTACTTCTCATTGCCTATGAATACTGTGTCGCTATGTGCCTTGTCTCTCCCCATAACTTTCTTGGCCTCTTTGGGAGCATCTAGCACAATATGAGGGCTGTATCTGCAAAGTGCATAATCCAAAGTGATGACTGTGAAGGCAAGGGGCTAATGTGAGGTCCTCCCCACCCTTTCCATACCTGTAGACCTTGGCTGGGGGAGAAATTCCCCTCTTGTGGTCTTTTCTCCTTTTGAGAAGGGGTGTGGTGGCCCTAACTCAGCTGGCTCTAATCATTTCTGGTCCTATACCAGCCCTCCCCCTTTGTCTGGGTCAGACCACCAGGAGGCACTACTTGAGTCCTGTTCCCAAGGATGCTACAAAGTGGAAAGAGTAAGTAAAGCCCAATGACATATGAATATGGCAGCAATTCTAAGAACCAAAAGACTCTCCAGTCTTCCTGTATCTTCCTCTTGGCAAAGGCAAGAAACAGTACCATTCTTCCTTTGTAAAGCAGGCCCTGAGGACTTCACAGCTCAGAATCTGAGAGGTTTAAGCAGGAAACAAGCAGCACAAGTTTGCAGGAAGGATCCTGCCAGCTTTCATCATCTATTCCACAAATATTCAAAAGCAGCTACTGGATAACTGGCACTGAGTGGGATGTTATGGAGATGGTAGAGACGGCGCACACCAAGCCTGCAGATGAAGGTGCTCTGCCATTGCTGAACCACGGACACCACCCCTGTATGAGGCTAACTTAGAATAAGAAAAGGCAGTAAGCTTCTGGGGAGAGGAAGAGACAGGAGATGTTCATTCAACAGCCTACAATAAGTCCTAGACAAGCCATCATATACATTAACTATTTCATTAGATACTTAGAGCCAGAGAGACCTTGTTTTTTTTTTTTTTTTTTTTATTTTATTTTTTTT
>NW_012116377.1:6657985-6666336 GCF_000951035.1 Colobus angolensis palliatus
AATGCAATCCCTCCCTCCTCCCCTCCTCCCCATGATAAGCCCCAGTGTGTGATGTTCCCCTGAGACCTTGTTTTGAATCCCAATTCTGAACCTTGCTAAGTGTGTGGCCCTGGCAGAGTCACCTTGCCTCTCTGAGCCTCAGTTTCTCCATCTATACTGGGGTAAGGACTAACAGCATCAAGTATGAAAAGCTCCTGGCACCTTGTAAGAGCTGAGTAATTGTTAAGTCCTTTTTTTCCTCTTCTTTAATCAATACGTGTTGGCCAAATATTTTTAGACATATTTGAAAAGCATTTATCCCACCTTTTTATGCCTTGCTCCAGGGAAGATCCCAAAACAGTGACAGCTACCACACCCATGGAGTTAGCCCCTCACACTCCTCACTCAGCACACAGATTACATGCTCACTGCTCACCTGAGACCAACGATCTTCTCATCCAGACATTAGACCAAACACACTCTTCTTCTTGATGGCAGGAGTCGGGGGTAAAAGATGGCGTGAGTTTTCCCCTCTTCAGTATTGACAGAGTCTCCTCTTTCGCATGGAAATTTAGACAATTCTGAAGCACACATATTGAGTATGAGCCCGTTTCCCAGCTTGGGGGACACAGGGCTCATCTTCTGAGTCCAGCCGTAAACACACACATTTTCCACAGCACCAGATATTAGCCTGGGACTGATCGCCTACAGCCCCAGGGGAGACCTCTGCTAATTTAAGGGTGTTCTGCTGAGCCCTGCTGTGTACCAGGTGTTGTGGGCACTGAGATAGATGAAACAAGGTCTCCACTCATCACTTACATTGAGGAGAGAGACATAAAACTAATAGCAATACAGCACTTAAAATACCACAGAGGTGGCTGAAGAGGCAAGCTTGCCCAACACTGCCTTAGAAGGATTGAGTGAGGCCTGGAGAGGAGGCAGCTTACTAGTTAAAGACTGGCAGGACCGTCCAGGAGAGAAGCAGGCAAAGCACACAGGGTGCGGTCCCCGAGCAGGCCCTGGTACACTTAGGCGCTATCCTGTGAGCAGCTGCGCTGTGGCTTTACTGGAGCCCAGAGTGAGTGATGAGTGACAGGGAATGAGGCCAGAAAAGGCAGGTGAGCCAACGCCCATAGGAGCCCGAACATCTGGTCAGGGATCTGGATGCTGTCCTCTGAGTAACGGAGGCACACTCGGAGTTTCACTCAAGGACAGGAATACCCAGCACTGCCTCTTCCTAAAGTCAGTCTCTGTCCGTGTTAAGAGTAGACTGCAAGAGATGAGGATAAGAAAACCATGCAGACAACACATGGTTTAGACAAGACACAAAGAGACCGGAAACCCAAATAGCAGCCATAAAGAGGCTCCTTTATGAAAAGGAATTAAAGTATGAGGAAGAAAGTTTCTACCCCAAAGAAAAGTGAACAGGAACACTGGTAGAGCAGGGGATGAGGAAGACAGTAAGTTCTGTCGTGATCGTGCTGCCCACAGGGCACCTGGGGTCTCCAGCAAGGGGCATCCAGGAGGCACCTGGACTGTGGGTCTCCCCAGGCATGCAGGGCGCGTGGCAGCTGAAGCTGTAGGGTGAAAGCCTGGCTAAAAACGCCTGCAACCCTTCACTAAGTGGGACCCTAAGAGGCTCTAAAGAGGCACAAGATCCAGAAGCCTCCTTCCAGTCTTCACAATCCAGGTGGGGCCCAATGGCATATAATGACACAAGGTGGCCAACACCAGCATGAACAGTGAAGTGTCCACTTTCCACATGGCAGAAGAACTCCTCCTACGCCAGCCCTCCTCTTAGCTCAGGCTGCTACCACAAACACCACAGACTGTGGCTTAAACAACAAATTTATTTATTCATTCATTCATTCATTCATTCATTATTATTTTTGAGACAAGAATCTCACTCTGTGGCCCAAGGTGGAGTGCAGTTGTGCAGTCTTGGCTCACTGCAATCTCTGCCTTCTGAGTTCAAGCAATTCTCCTGTTTCAGCCTCCCAAGTAGCTGGGACTACATGTGCGTGCCACAATGCTCAGCTAATTTTTTGTATTTTTTAGTAGGGGCAGGGTTTCACCACGTTGGTCTCGAACTCCTGACCTCAGGTGACCCATCTGCCTTGGCCTCCCAAAGTGCTGGGATTACAGGTGTGAGCCACCACACCCAGCCAACAAACATTTATTTTATCACAATTCTGGAGGCGTGAAAGTCCAAGATCAACGTGCCAGCAGATTTGATGTCTGGTAAGGGCTCTCTTCCTATTTGCAGACAGCTACCTTCTTGCTCTATCGTCACATGACAGAGAGAAAGAGGGCAGGAGAACTCTTTCTTTTTCCAATTCCTATAAAGATACTAATCCTACCATGGAGGCCCCACTCTCATGACCTCCCAAAGCCCCACCTCCATGTACATCACACTGAGGGTTAGGGCTTCAACATATGAATTTTGGCAGGACACAAACATTCATTCCATAACATCTCCTGCAGAAATAACTGATAGATTCTAGACAAAATACAAAAAACAACCCTCTAAAGGCCCTGGAGAATGACCAAAGGCAAGAAGAAGCTGGAGGAGAGCTGATATGTGGGAACAGGAAATGGTACCGGGTGAGTTTCCTGTTTTTACGGGTCTTACCTAAGAGCTGGCTTCATTTGGTGCCACACGGGGAGCCTAGAGATCAAACAGAAAACCAGAAATCTGAGTCTGGGGATGGTGCAACATCTGGAGAGTGAGGGGGAACTCCCCAGAAAGGAGAGCTCCAGAACCTGCATAGAAACTTTGCCCAAACCTCTGACTGATCACTGAACTACATATATACAGGGCAAAATTTGTGGTATGCAGTAAAAACGGTCATTAGAGGGAATCTGGCAGCTTTAAACCTCTATATTAGAAAAGAAGGTGCCACATCTATGATTTATAGTTTCACTTTAAGAAGCTTTAGGAAATAACCCCAGCTAATTAAACCCGAAGTAAGCAGAAAAGAAGTAATAAACATAGGAGTGGAAATCAATGAAATCAAAAGCAAACAATAGGAAAAAAAATAAAGTCAAAAATTGGTTCTTTGAAAAGATCAACAACATTTACAAATTCCTAGCCAGAATGATCAAAACAAAAAGGAGAACGCAATGATCAACAGCTGGAATGAAAGGGGGGACATTACCGAGTGGTACAAATAGTGCAGGCTCCTGGGAGCAGAGCTGCTACGATGACTTTGAGGAGGGCCTCTCCTAAAAGGCAGGCAGGCCCTGGACTGAAGGGGTAGTGGAATAAATACTTACAATGTTCTAAAGCCAACATATACTCCCCTTCCAAAACAGGATGTTCCTCCTTCTCACCAAAGATCACATGGACTCCCTTGAAGGCAATCATAAGCAGAGGCCCCACAGATAAATCACTGGTGTCCTGTCCCATCCAACAGGATGGGCTTGCAACACAGAAGCCCTGCTTCCCAGTTTTCAGAGTGGCCTCTGTCCAGGCCTGATTCGCCAGCTGCCTGTCAGTTCTGGGAGCCTCCCGTGTTCCCTCACACATTCACTTTTATTTAAGCTAGCCAGAGCTGATTTCTGTTGTTTCCAACCAAAGAACTCCAACTGATACTGGAGGCCTGGGCATCCCCAGTCAGGACAAAAAGCAGGGACATGGAGTACAGCACTGAAGACAGTGGGAAGAGAATCGGCCAAGTTTGAGTTGTTGGGACCTGTGGAGCATCCAAGAGAAGATGTGAAGTGCACCACTGGTTTCATAGGGTACAGCTTAGGCAGAGTCCTTAGTCTACAGAAGAGAACTGAAACCACGAGGTAAGATGACATTTCCAGGGAAGACACACAGTCTTCAAAGAGAGAGGCTGAGGATGTAAGCCTGGGGAGCCCAACCGTCATGGTGGGAAGGAGAAGAGGATGCACCGAAGAGACAGAGAGGGACAAGACCAAGGAGTTGCAGAAGGGGACCAGGAAAGGCTTCCCAGAGGAAATGAGACCTGAGACTTGAAGAATAAATAGGAGTTAATAGGTGAAGGATGTTCAGAGGGGCACAGGGAGGAGAGAGCCAAGTAGGAGGAAGCTACAGTGTGCCATGAGAAGGGAGCAAGAATTTGGCATTTCTAAGCATGTGCTCTGGGCCAGACCCAGAAGAGAACAAGCTCTCTGGCTTATTTTCTGCGGTCTTCCTCCACTCCACCACTGCCCCACCTTGCAGGGATGAAAGCTTGTTCTTCCTTTACTTTCCAGTCTCAATTAACAGCACAACTACTCATCTGTATCTTTTTCTTGCTCAAAAATCCCTTTCTCCTTTAACTTTGTATCAATAATAGTGATTGGCACATGGTGAAAGATCCCAGATGAGAGTGGCATCTTAGAAGTCTTCACAGGTTCTCCATGTCAGAGCCCAAGAAGGGTTAAAAGTGAAGCCCTAACCCCATATCCCACAAGCCACACCAGGTCGTTTCTGGAACTGTGCTCCTAGAATGCACCCTAGGGCTGCTGCAGCACAAGGCTGAGTGGGCAGTCGGGTGGGTCTTCCATCCTTCCTTCTACCAGGGCAACCTCATGTGGACTTTTCCTGCTACACACTCCTGAATCATTCTTTCTATTTCCCATCATTCATTCTGGCTCAGGCCACATCAACTGTCTCCTGGATGACGCATGGCAGCCTGGAACTGCTTTTATCCCTCCAGCCTCTCTGTGCTCTTGAACACTCCCCATACTGCAGCAAGAATAATCTTCCCAGCACACACATCTGATTGTGTCATTTCCTTGCATGAAGCCTTCAATAGTTGCACAACGCCCAGAGAATAAGGTCCAAGCCTTCTCCAAATGGCTTTTGGGAGCCTAAAGAATTTGGTTCTTGCTCACCTCTCCAGTGTCATTCCTCCCACTTGCCTCCAACTTCTTTGGCATTCTTTGACATGCCAAATTCTTGCTCTCATCTCCTGGCACACCATAGCTTCCCCTTACTTGGTTTTCTCCTCCCTGGGGCCCCCGCAAACATCCTTCACCTGTTAATTCCTATTTACTCTTCAAGTCTCAGGTCTCATTTCCTCTGGTGGCCTTCCCTGGTCCCTCAGGCCCACACATCCTTTCTGTGGACCAGAGAATTCTCAGTTTCCACTACCACTGCAGTCACTGGCTGGATCTTATCTTAGTTCTGCAAAAATTGACCACACTGTGGATGTGGAAGCTCGGGGTCATGTCAAAAAGGAGGCCTTAGTAGTAGATTCCTATTGTCAACACAGTGTGGTGACAAACATCTGTTTAGAAGTCAGAGGACATGGTCTCTAGTCTCCACTTTTATTATTAAATATATATAAGATACTACAAAAGTGATAATCTCTCTAGGCCTCAGTTTCCCCATCTAACTCAGGGGAATAATGATGCCTCCTTCTGTTGCCATTACAAGAACACAATTATATAACACACACAGACAGCCTAACATAATGGTAGGCAAATACAAGGCAATGACTATTAGTGTCTCCTCATACACAAAACAGGAAACAGAACTTACCTGTAGCTAGCTTTCAGAATATGAAAACACTCCTCTCTACTTACTGAGTACTTGCTACTGCCAAATATGAAGCTAAAAGCTTTCTCCTGGGTCCTTGCTGTCCAAATACTCACAGTCCACACATGCCTGCATTTATAAGACTGCATAGATAAAAGGCATCATCATAGAAAATTTTCACCAAGGAACTCACCACTTATAAACTGGTCTCTGATCATATTATTTCCACCCATCACAATAGCCTTTCTAAGGCCTGGACAATGGAATTACGTCCATGCAAGAGAAAATAAAACCAAGACTGGTTTGAGAAGCCAAATCCTCTTCTGGAATATCTTAGTATCGGTGTTACCTTGAATCATTCAAATAAAGGCTTTACCTGACTACTTCATTTGATGAAGGGGGAAGTTTCTGTGGAGGTTACTTCTTGAGTATTTTTCTTAGTAGGTCTACCAAAACCTAAAATTATGAAAGGAGACATCTTGTGGGATCATACGACACTACAAAAAGAATTTGGAGAGAGTCCTTCAGAGAGAAGAAAATGATGACAACTGGAAGCACAGAATTGCTAGAAAGAAATAAACAGCAGTGGAAAGAGTAAACATGTTTGTTGCATCATTCTGGAAATGGTAACACAAAGCTTGTTAGACCAAATTGAAGAGAAGAAAAAGACAAGTTATAAACTATCTGCAAGACATACACCTTTAACTATAAAGAGCATGAGAAGGTGAAAAAAGGATGGAAAATGATACACCATGCAAACACTACAAGAAAGCTAAAGTAATAACATTAACATTAAAGTAGACTTTGAGGCAAGATGTATCACTAAAGAACGATATTTTAAAAAGACAAAAGAATCATTTTGGCACAAATATATACAGAGTCCAGATTTATATACCTCTAATAATTATTTGCATATTTATTATTTAAAGTAAAAGCTGACAGAACGGATAAACAGACAAACCCATAAACATAAGTGAACATTGGATATTCTGTGACTGAGAGTAGACCAAAAAAAGTAAGAAAAAGAGAAAATCTGAACACCACAATCAACTCAACCGAATTGACATATATGGAACACTACAACCACAACTGTAAACACAAAATCACATTACTTTCAAGTGCAATGGAACATTTTCCAGAACAGAGCATATACAAGGCCTTATGATAAAACACATCCCAACAAATTTCTCTGATATCATACAAAGTATATTATTTGAGTACCATGAAATTAAACTAGAAATCAATAATAGAAAGATAGCTATATAACTAGAAAAGTCCCCAATAAACATACGTGTACATGTGCCTTTATAGCAGCATGATTTATAATCCTTTGGGTATATACTCAGTAATGGGATGGCTGGGTCAAATGGTATTTCTAGTTTTAGATCCTTGAGGAATCGCCACACTGTTTTCCATAATGGTTGAACTAGTTTATAGTCCCACCAACAGTATAAAAGTGTTCCTATTTCTCCACATCCTCTCCAGCACCTGTTGTTTCCTGACTTTTCAATGATTGCCATTCTAACTGGTATGAGATGGTATTTCATTGTGGTTTTGATTTGCATTTCTCTGACGGCCAGTGATGATGAGCATTTTTTCATCAGTCTGTTGGCTGCATAAATGTCTTCTTTTCAGAAGTGTCTGTTCATATCCTTTGTCCACTTTTTGATGGGGTTTTTTTCTTGTAAATTTGTTTGAGTTCTTTGTAGGTTCTGGATATTAGCCCTTTGTCAGATGGGAAGATTGCAAAGATTTTCTCTCATTCTATAGGTTGTCTGTTCACTCTGATGGTAGTTTCTTTTGCTGTGCAGAAGCTCTTTAGTTTAATTAGATCCCATTTGTCAATTTTGGCTTTTTTTGCCATTGCTTTTGGCGTTTTAGACATGAAGTCCTTGCCCATGCCTATGTCCTGAATGGTATTACCTAGGTTTTCTTCTAGGCTTTTTATGGTTTTAGGTCTAACATTTAAGTCTCTAATCCATCTTAAATTAATTTTGGTATAAGGTGTAAGGAAGGGATCCAGTTTCAGTTTTCTACTTATGGCTAGCCAGTTTTCCCAGCACCACTTATTAAATAGGGAATCCTTTCCCCATTTCTTGTTTTTGTGAGGTTTATCAAAGATCAGATAGTTGTAGATGTGTGGTATTATGTTTACTGCAGCACTATTCACAATAGCAAAGACTTGGAACCAACCCAAATGCCCATCAATGACAGACTGGATTAAGAAAATGTGGCACATATATACCATGGAACATTATGCAGTCATAAAAAAGTATGAGTTCATGTCCTTTGTAGAGACATGGATGCAGCTGGAAACCATCATTCTCAGCAAACTATCCCAAGAACAGAAAACCAAACGCCGCATGTTCTCACTCATAGGTGGGAAGTGAACAATGAGAACACCTGGACACAGGGTGGGGAACATCACACACCGGGGCCTGTTGTGGGGTGGGGGGAGGGGGGAGGGATAGCATTAGGAGATATACCTAATGTAAATGACGAGTTCATGGGTGCAGCACACCAACATGGCACCTGTATACATATGTAACAAACCTGCACACTGTGCACATGTACCCTAGAACATAAAATACAATTAAAAAAAAAAAAGAAAAACCCCCACACTGGAAGCAGTATACACATAATGACATATACCTCAAATTTAAAAAAAATCAAAATAGATTGGAAAATATTTTGAGGTAAATGATGAAAATATGATATACCAAATTGTGGAACAAAGCAAAATCTGTGCCTAAAGGAAAAATTATAGCCTTAAAAGACTAGATTAGAGAAGAATAGTTTAAATCAATCTAAGTTCCCACCTCGAGAAGCTAGAAAAAGAACAGCAAAATAATGCCAAAGAGAATAGAAGACAATAAAT